>NC_089829.1:35403447-35703447 GCF_035046505.1 Tiliqua scincoides
CTTGCGGGGGATGGGGGAGCAGTGCCCAACTCCAAGCTGTCCTCCAAGAGCACGGACGGACCCACACTACTTCTGCACCCCTGGAGGGCCACTGTGAGGCAGCGGGCACTCTCTGAGGCAGGACCTCCAACTGCAGTCCCAGCAGGGAGATTGGGCGAGGCGCAACCTCCCTGACTGTCTCCTGCAGCTGACCAAGGCCCCCCTTCAACCAGGGTGGGCAGCTGGAAGAGCAGCCACTGCTCATGCTCCCTGCCCACTGCCAGGATGCTGGGAAGCTTTGTGGCTTCCCAGGATGGCCCGTGGCGATGACCTTGCCAGCTGGAGACACCCATAGCGAGCCCTGCCCTCTGGACGAGGCCGCTGTGTGCCACAACAGCGGGGTGGGCATCCTCTCCAACAGGGCAGGCAAGCCCAAGGCGTGGAAGCACCCCCTACCTGACAGGCAACCACCTGCCGTTCCATTAGACACCAGGGAATATACAAGGGGAGAGGAGGCTGGGGTCCCTTTAAGGATGTCTGGCAGGAAGGGGAGGAGTCAGGTGGAGCTGATAAGTGATGATGGGGAGTCTAAGAACAGGTGAGGCAGGCAGTGCAAGAGAAGACTGCCTGGGAGCCACTTGCTTGCCTCAGGACCAAAGCAGGGGATCGGGGTGTATTCAAACCCCCTCCCTTTGGAATAGCTGAGGCTTCCCTGAGCTTCTCCTACAGACTCCAGACCTACCGAGGGTTACATGTTACTGAGGGTCACTGAGGGAGCCATGCCTGCAGAACTCTACACCAGCCCAGCAATGTCAAGTGGTGCCCTGGCCCAGGGGCACAACAGTCTTATTTTCAGAATTTGCAAGGTATTTCATAACATGAACATATAAACTTATCTTACACTAAGGCAGACCATTGTTCCATCTGGTTCTGGACTCTCTGTTGAAGACTGACAGTGAGCCTGCGGCTTTACAGAACACACTTCCTTCTCTTGGCCGCTATGCATAGTTAATAGTCAAGTGCCCTTAAGCATGTGCAAAAATGCCTTTGCCTCACTGCTTAAGCACAGAGACTTACCACACATCCAGGATCCAGCTTACACAATGTGATTTCCTTCACTGAGGATACAAAGCATTGAGCTTAGCTAATCCAAATGTTACATAGATATTTCTGATGCATGAGTGAGAGAGGACCTATACATTCAGAAAAATCATCTGGTAAACCACTTTCTGGATGGTACCAGTTCAGACTGCAGGAGGGGGCTTTGGTTTTGAAATCATACCCACATTAAAGGAAATCTGGAAAATGACATATTTTCAGAAAACTGACTTGGAACTGTTCTGGTATACAAATGCATATTTGCCATAATTTTTGTGCACAAGCATTCAGCATGAAATACTCCTCCTGCAGTTTGAGGTGGTACAATTCTGAATGGGCTCCCACACATGGTATTTTGGACTGCATGAGTTGACTGTGGGTCTTACTTCTCAGATACCACCATCTGCGTCTTTGTGATGGACAAATCAGCTTTGTGATGGACAAATAAAATAATTTCTGTCCAAGCCGGTGCCATGTATCTTTCTTATAGCTGCAACATAACTACTTATTGCTGTGAATGCCAAGGTTTACAGACCCTCCTCTTTGATCATAATATGTGCTTTTGACTGAGAGTAAAGACCAGCCTCCCTTGTAATGACCTCCAGTGCTTAAGAGCAACAGTCTCCCTATAATAATGTCTGAAAAAAATGTGGCTCATGTTCTCTGTAAAATATTAAAACGTGCCTCTTATACTGTCAAAACCAGTAGCATGACCTCAACAAGCAAGGGTTTCAACTGCAGATCTCACTGAAGTTCAGTTCATAAGCTGGAATTCTCAAGAGCAGTATTTATTAAAAAGGAGAGAGGAGCAGCATGCTTAGATTCTTCCTTGAAAGAAATTCAAAAGAAAATGGATGCATTTTAGTCCTATGGGTTCTCCTGGATTTTTACATGCAGCTGTAAGGACAGCCATCATATAGACCCTAATATGGTTGGATAAATTTGTTCACTGTTGCAGTTCAACACGCCACATGCTCCTGTGTGAAAATGTCATTAAAGAAGGGTGGTCTTGCTGATTGATAACACTTCATACATAAATAATCTTAATACAACCACCTATTCTGTCACACCAAGTTTGCCTTCTTGCAGTACATGCACATTGGTAGTACCGGGTGATGAACAGATGAACTGAAGGAAGAGAACACTGTGGCAAATGTCAGTAATGCTCTGGGCAAAATTTGGAAATAAAAAAGATGGAATGATAGAGGATTCCTAATGCATACTGTGGAGTTGGGGTGACTGAACTGGGTTTCCGGCCTCCCCTAATCTCCCAGAATTCAAGATATCTCTATATGAGGTTTGGCCAGCCACAGGGAGTTTACAATGCCATGAGATCTCACACACCCATGTAAAGAAAATAGCTCTGGAATGCCCTGTTCCAAATCAAGAACTATCAACAGAGATGTACATGTTTGTAAACTGTAAGGAAAGTAGTTTTTCTTTGAAAGCTTTTTTACCTCTTTTGCTGCCATTTGTTAGCAGCAAGCTAGTGGGGCTGGGTGGGGAGCAGTCAGAAAAAAGGGTCTTATGCTATATGACTCTGCATGATGTAGACTCCTTTTCCAATACACTTAGTACCGAACATAATGTAGGCTTCTACCATGATCTCGGAAGCTGAGCGGGGTCAGGCCTGGTTGGTACTTGGATGGGAGACTGCCTGGGAATACTGGGTGCTGTAGGCTTATACCATAGCCTTTCGAGACTGAAGGTTGCCAACCAACCAACAGTACCAGTTGAATGTTTTGATGCATCTACAAGGGCAAACCCATGTAGAACATGGTGCAGTAATCCAACTATGAGTTGACTACGGCAGATTTAGTTGCAGCTGATGAATTGACCAAAGTTGTGCAAGAGCAAATGAGGCCAAACATGTGATCTGGACATCTAGAAATAAAGCTGGGTCCAGGAGAACCCCTAAACTGCAGACGTGCTCTTTCATGGCAAGTGTGACACCATCAAGATCACACTGATTGCCCTGCTCAAATTTAATTTCATTTTTTCACACACACCCCTCCCTATTCAGTTAATGGCAGCAGTTCAGAACTTCCACAGTTGGGGGTGGCATAGATATATAAAGCTGAATGTCATCTGCTTATTGATGGTGCTCAACACCAAGCCCTCAGATGATTTGCCCTAATAGTTCCATGTAGATATTAAAGAGCACAAGCTCAAGAGGGAACCCTTCAAGACAACGTAAACCAATAGCCATGGCACTGAACAGGACCACCAGGACCACCTCTGGGAATCTGCCCTCCAGAAAAGACTCTTCATGTGTCTTCATATAAAGACCCAACCCAAGTCTTCTTGGTGTGTGGGACTATGCCCAGGTGCTGCCATCTCCCTGAGTTTTTATTTTAAACTTTGGTGTACAATGCCACACTCATTCCTTCTCTCCCCTCCCCCTATGCCCAATCAAATTCTTTTTGTCTGTGGCTGCTGCCTTGGCTGTGTTGGGAGCCCTTCATCACTTCCACTTCATTCTCCTTGTCCTGCCTTCTATTTGAAAAGAGTGACAGGGAGGATGGGAAATGGTGACTGCTCACTTTATGCACTCCACCATGCATAAAAGTGCATGGTCTTTGCCTTAGAGGACAAGAGGAAGTGCATGCGTGTCCAAGGCAGTGGTGGAAACAGGCAAATAGCATGGCAATAGCCATCCCAAAGACGATAAAAAATAAGGTGGGGGTTTGAGGGGTTGTCCCCTGAACATACTATACCAAAATGCCATTCACAGGTTCACAGCCCAATCCTGAGCTCCCGTGGTGTGCAGCTTCGGTGGTTCCGAAAACGGCTGCCGCCGCATTCTGCATGCCTCAGGCTATGGTAGGCGGCACCTTGAGAGAAGGGGACTTTTGTCCCCTTCTCCCAGGTAAGGAAATAGCCCGCAATGGGGCTACTCAGTTCAGAAGAGTGTTTGTGTAGGGTTCCAAGCCTCACACGAACGCACAGGATCTGGTGGAGCATACCAGCATAAACATATAAGGCAAACTGAAACTGGGTTACATTGGTTAGATCTCTCTCTCTCTCTCTCTCTCTCTCTCTCTCTCTCTCTCTCTCTCTCTCTCTCTCTCCATTTTGTTTTTGTTCGGAAGACAATATTCTATAATCTCTCATCAAAACATTAAGACCTGAACTGCTGAAGTCAGTGTCATCCTAACATTACAACTGAAACTCATTTATAAGTAAATGAAAGTCAAGAGGATTAAATTCAATTAAAATCACTTTGAAGTCAGTACAGAAAAATTATTTCACAGTGATAGAAATCGACAGATTGTTATTGCTTTCGTTTTCTTCTGTGAAAAATATTTCTAAAGCAAAATGGAGCAAAAATTATAGGTGGAGAACAAAGTGCAGAGAAAAGAATTTTGTACCCCCTTAAACACACCCAAGTTTAAATTAGAGGGTTGAGAGACATCGGTGTGTCCTTTTCAGCTTCTGTACCTTTTACTGAATGGGACAAAAATAGGGAGTTCAATTAAAATGCCTCTTTGTTTCAAAATGCATTCGAAGTATACATCCTTTTTGTTTTCTCTGGATGGCATGATCTCCACAGATCAATTAACTTCAATTATCTATGGATTACAAGGCATATCAGACCTTCAAAGCATTGCTGTTTTAGATCTATTCTCAAGAGGGTTTAAATTATTTTAATAGTTCATAATAAGTGATATGACTCATTTTCTTGACTAAATTAGGATCAGTTGTCATTTGTTCCTCCTCTGTCTGAAACTCTTAATCGCCACAAACAAGCTTCTCAACACCACTTGTACACCTCTATGGTACGTCTTGCCCCTAAAGAGGTGGTTCATATTTTAGCTCATGCGCAATTATTTTCTTTTTATTTTCCCTCCTCTGAAAAAAGCCCATGTGCTATAAAAAAGCTTAGGATCATCCCATCATTTTTTTCTTTCCCTCCAACCAGTCAAATGTCAAAACCCACTGAGAAAATATACAGCCACCCTAAAGCATAAGATGTGCTCCCATCCTTTATTGTCAATTGAGCTATTGATCATTCTAAGTTCCGACATGCTGAGTACTTAGAAATTCACTAGTGTATATACAAATATTAGACACCTGCAGTCTAAGATTTAGATGATTGTTTTGAATCCATATGTGAAATTCAGTACCCTTTTCCCAGGTATTTTGCCTTTCTGTGCTTCGGGTCTTAGGCTAAGAGATCCCCAACCTCCCTAGCCCTTAGAAGTACGATATCCACCTTCTGTATCTTGCTGTCTCCTAGCTGGTTCACGTCACTGTTCTGGCCAATTAATGTTCAAAGGGCATCCCCAAATGATTTGGACTCTAAAGTCTATTTGCATGCTACATCGTACAGGTATCTGTATGGGTGCATGCATGATTGACACAGTCAGTGGCTGACACAATCATGTGTTCATTTTAAAAACCAACACTGAAACTTGAACTCTTAAAAACTGAGAGATTGTGTGTGTACTGCTGCATGTACAGAAACAATCATGTGTACATGGAATGCACTATGATATAAAATGCAAATAGATCTTATGTCTCAGCTGCTCATCCAGTTAGGAGGTGATATTCGTGTAGAGCCTTAACAACTTCCACTCACCTTTCCCCTCAACAGCCTGATTAGCTTTGGTTAGTTTCACTTATCCTGTTGATCAGCTGGTGGCTTCCTTGCTGTCCTGTACCTTCCCAAGAATGACACTGGGTCAGCATCGCTTAGCCACCATGTCTCAATCTGGAAAGATTGAAAACTACAGTTCCAAAGCTATCTATGAAGATGCCTTATTGTTCCTCATGTTCTGTTTCATATAATATATTCCTCTCAATTTGTGTTAGGCCCCTGCTTTTAAATAAACTTCCAGTATAAAATCAGATGAGCTGACAATGCTGTTGTTTTTGCTAGATATATTTTTAAGCTGATGTGCAATCACTGAACACACAGAATCCTTTTTTTTTTTCCTGGCGATTCCTCTGCTGCTCCACCGGCAGCACTCGCACATGGTGTACAGCTAAATACCACCAGACCCAGATGCTAACTGTGCACGTTATCCTTACAGCCATGACATATGGCTTTTCTTGGTGAGCTCCACAAGCAGCTGTGCGACCGGCTCTGGAGACGCAGCTGTCGGGTCTCTTGTAAAACTGAATTGCTTCAGGCTCGCAGTAAAATGGGCATTTTTTCATTGGGACACACACCTTTCACACCTAACAAATCAGCATGGCAGGATCTCCCATGAAGCCTTCTTGGGATTAAATGAAGGGACTTTGGATCTTGTCAAATGATTGTAAAGCACAGTGGCTATGATAACGACTCCTAATTTGCATATGGCCTCCTGATCTCTTTCCGCCAGCCAAAGCTGGATGAAGCTTTAACCTCTGTGCCTACAAGCCCATACCAACCCTCTCCAAAGTATGATATATTAAACCAAATGCAGCCTGGTAACCATGTCATGTGGCCTACTAGGGAGGTACATAAAGGCTCCCCACCCTGAAAAGTGTCAGTTGTCTTATAGAAACTCATTTGCATTTCCTGCAGCATCCTCAGATGTTTTTCCTTGGAAGGAACCCTGAAATTCACTTTGACTTTCATTTTTTGACTATCAATTTTGTAGATAATTGTAAGGGTCTGCAGGAGCCCTTTAGCCAGTAGTGTAACTAGCATTGTGCTGGCAGAGTCTGCTTTATGGTCATGCACACTGCAGGTCTGCTGGCGGGGAGGCTGGCGTGGCCTCCCACAAGCCGGCAGATGTCTGAAGATCCACTGGCCCAGATAAGCCTGTGCAAGGAGTTGGAGGGAAGTGTGGAGGGAGTTGAACAGGGACATCTGTAAGGGGCAACACTGAAAAAGATGACTTATGTCAATGACTAGAGAAATCCAAGGACCACAGCCTCTGCAGCTTCTGTAACCTTATCTGTCACCTTCCAAGACAGTGGCCCCAAGTTGCGGCCCTGGAGAGCAAAGGTTGGATGACAGACAGCCCTCTGGGAAGCAATCTCTGCAAATAGCTGGGTGTTATTATTTGGCCCGACAGGAAAATTATAGAAGCTTGTTTTCCTATGAGAGCTGTGAACTTTGCAAACACATCGTGTGAACTTCTGGAGTTCTGCTGTTGCACTCATTTTCTAAGTATTAATTTGGTTTTACTGCACTTTGGAAATCATTTGAATATTTATAAATGTAAGTATTTATTTTCCTAGTAAAATTAAAGCCCTATTGTCTTGCAACTAGCCGTACTTGTTCTGACACTCCAGAAACAAAACCTTCTCAAGTATGATAACCTTTATTTATAGATGGCAATAAGCATATTTAGCAATTTTATTATTCATGACCCTTGCACTAAATATCATAATCAGAATACAGATGTGCGAGATAATTTCCATGTGCAAGTCACTGTAGTAATTCTTGTGCCACAAAAATAGCACTGGATTTCAAGAAGGAATATGCCCCCATTTAATAAATGTGTCTTGGCAGAAACAAAGGGGGTTGGGAAACTGGCTCAGAGAGGTCCTACTTTAATAACCAACTTCATAAATATATGGCTACCCCTAAATGCAATGCAATTTTGCTGTGGTGTTATACATTTTGTTTGCCTGTGCTTGCTTAGATTCCCTCCATATACAGGATCTTTATTTATTGCAAAGAGAAAACAAGCTATGTCTTGTGTATGCATTTATTCTCTATAAGTGCAATTGGAGGAGTCGTTTATTGCTTGAAGAAAAAAACAAACCAAACCCAAAGCTAATCTTAATACTGCCTTTGCTCCAGTATATCTATGAAAGTGGAAGATAATCAAGTGAAGATCATATGCAGTTGTTGCTCACTAATAGACTGAACAAGAATTGGTCACAGCTTTAGGGTGACCAGAGGCAAAGAAGAGCAGGCTGCTGTTACCTTTCGGAATAAGGTGATGCAACTGACTCTGGGGTAGCCTTTCTTGTGCCTGTACAAGTTGCAGCTACCAAAATTGCTTTGTCACTTCTGTTAAAAGTGCAGGAATCCTACTTCCCTTGGCTTTTGATCATCCTATACATTCTCTATAGCACTCCACACTGGTTATGAGTATGGATGTCTATATCTTTCTAAGCCAAATTGAGAGCTGAGCTGTACATTCTCGGGTGAAACCTTTCAATTCAATGTAGAGACAAGTGGCAGTGTTTTCCTTGACCCAGCCCTCCTTTCTCTCCCTTTCATCCCACCTCTTTCCTGTCCTGCCTTCTTCCTAGTGACGTCCACATTAGTATGGGCAACTATCAGGTACCATTTTTATTTTATTTTATTTCATCTTATTTATTTATAAGGCAATGGCAAAGTAGCCTCATTTCTAAGAGATTTAGGACAAACTAACATGGCAGCCCTCTGCCACAAAGACAAATATTGCAAGTTCCCCTTTTGCTCCATTTCATCTCTCTTGAAATTCACCAAAAGAGTCCTCCAAGTTCACCACTTGTAAATGTGTTGGCTAAATTGGTAGGTCAGGCACTGATTTCAGCTCTCTGCCCTTTAGCCTCTTCCTTTACTTCTCACTCTTTCCTTTTTCTTCTTTCCGAAATGTAAATTATCCCTTCCTCACACACTTCGTAGCAAGTTAAAGTGAGGTGATTAATTGTTTCAAACAGCTGCATCATCTGTCCTGCTCTGTTTAGAGCATCTAAAAAGTGATTGCAAAGATATCACACATTTTCCAGCTAGGTGTGACATGACCAATTGTTACATTAAAGTGTGTGTGAAACAAACAGGTATTAAAATGAAATTAAATATATATATTTTTTTCTCCCTGAGGTTTGTCAGACCTTGTGCCATTTGTTGAATTCACAGTATTAGGCTTTTTCACACATCTGTCTAAAGCAGAACCTCTCATTAAGCATGTTGTAAAAAGAGCCTTTTTAGGAAAATGCTATCAAGTATTTATAACTATAGCACTGAAGATCAGAGGCAGATATTGTTTAAAATCCATGCAAAGTAAAACTGGTCAGAAATGTCGACATCAATCAGTGTCAGAATAAAAAGTGACTTGGAGCCTTTTCAGCGGAAAAACAAAACCATCTTTTTACTTTTTGTTGAATGGCATGTGATGCATATTCTCACCTTGACAATCTTCTGTGCTGGTTCTGCTTTGTCATAAATTAGAACACTGTAGCAAGGCTGGGAAGTGAAAACATCTTGAGACCTAAGAGAAAGTTATACACAAATTCATTGCATGAATTGGTATTTTTATAGTCAGTTCTGAAGCACTTTTGCATCCTAATCCTAAGCTTACTTAAGGCCCAGTCCTATCCAACTTTCCAGCACCAAAGCAGCCACAATGAAAAAAGGGAAAAAAGGTTCCCTTACCTTGAGGAGGCCCCCTCATCACAAGATGCAGTACACATCCTGTTGGCATGACTGAATCAGCGCAAGAAAGTTGGATAGGATTGGGCCCTTACTTGCATGTAAGCCCCACTAATTTAAGTCAATGTTATTTTCAAGAAAGTGTTCTTAGAATAACAGCTTTAGGGCCTGAATTTAAACTGAACTGAAATACTCCCCCCCCCCAATCGTGGCCAGCCAAAGATCTCATAGCACTTGTGGCAGTATGCTAGATGTAGACTTATGAAATGCCAAATACCTCTCCCTTACCAGACAGCATTCCTTCCACTGCTTCCACTGTTCCTTCTCCCATTTCCTGGATTTGGAAAAAAAAGAAAGGAATGGAGTGAAAGGTGATGTGTAGAGGGGAGGAGACTAGTAGGCTAGAGTAGCACTCCCCAAACATACCTCTGTCATGACAAGTAGCCTTTGTGGTAGTACTTTGGCAAGATCCATTACGACTATGGAAATACTAAAAAGGTATTATATTATAAAACGGAGTCTATTATCATTCCTGGAATCTGGTCAGGTCCCTGAAGATCAAGTCCTTGAAAAAAATAAGCCTTGAACCCTCTTGCAAGACCTGCACAACTATAAGCACAGCAAAGTTATTTTCAACATGCACAGTGGTGCCAGATATCCACACCACTGACATTTTTTGAAATCTTTGTTTGTTGTTTCGAAAACCAATTATGTGTTTTTCCGAGCTTTGCTATCCAGACGTACTTTGTGAAACCACAAACCCGAGAATATTACAAGTAGAGGTTGTTGTCTATGTTTGTTCTCTAAACCTTGCTAAAAATATCACAGTCTGGAGAGATGGGGACCCTCTTGTTTTCCCACTGTCCAAATTCTAAGGGGCATAATGAAATGGAGGCAACTCAGAATAGTTTAAAGGTGCCCACTAGTTCTCCAAACAGAATGTTGTGTAAATAACAGAGACCTGTCTTCTGAATTCCAGATTTCTTGCCAAAAAGGGGGGGAGCATGAATGCTCAGGAATGAATGAAGAGTGCAACATTTCACACTCACTGAGTCACAGAAAATGTCTTCTGAAAGTAAACTCAGAAATTCCACCTGGATTTGTAAAAAATGTTCTTATGGACCACACACACAGTGAGAAGAAAGCACAAAAAAGAGGAATATGCTATGCACTGGGAAAATAAAGGAGAGAATGTACATTTATGTGTCCTTTCCCCACCCATGAATACACATTCTTATATAATAGTAAGAACTTTTTACATGTGAAACTCATTGCTGTGGAATACAGCAATACCCAGTTACACACACAGATGGAGATCAGCTGCTGAAATATTGAGGTCTTTGATGGATATTTGAATACTCTTCTTTGATCTCTGCTATTTTTTTTAATTCATTAGGGGCTGTAGCTAACATGATAGAGCACATGCTAGAAGGTTCCAAGTCAAACCATCCTATCTCCATGTATGGCTAGGAAAGAACTTTGTCTTAAACCCTGGAGAGCATTGTCATTCAGCGTAGCTAGATAGATCAGTGATCTGACTCGGTATAAGACAAATTCATACATTGATGTGATTTTTGGCTTCTTGTTCTTTGTCCTAAAAAAATAGCCAGAGAGTGATCTGAGGGCAAATGAGGAGCTTGTACTACAGGTCTATAGTAAACCTGTAAACTACTTGGATGGAGACTAATTGGGAACCAAGTCAAAGCGGCTGTGATAGAGCAATAGCAGAGTGTCAATGATGTATGTAGCATTTAATTCATTTGGGGCACCTTTCTGGCACAGTTAAGCACTTGTATGTTCCATGGATTTCAAATGCAATGTAAGCACATGCTTTGCTCTCTTCCATTGAAACCAATGGGATGAAAACATTCTTAACTCTGATGGGATTGTGGCCCTTGTATACTTATAGCCCTTTATGCTTATAGGAGTATATCAACAAGTATGCAGGTAGGGAGGCTATCAATACAATTAATTGTAATTATTACGTGTATACATTACTGAGCACATTAACCACGAGATATCATTTAGCGCATGTGGATTATTCATCAATTCAGCAGAACTGATTAACAGGGTTAGCTTACTAGAGAGGAGATATCAGACCAGCCACTCTCCGTGCATGGAGGTTACCATTAAAAAGTCACTCTTGGCTGGCCGCAGAAATCACAATGAAACATAGGCTCTAAGAATAGCCTCCAAAGAGCTAATTTGCTTTTTTCTTTCAGCATTTCAAAGATGGCATTGTGATAGTCAAAGACAAGGACACATCAGCAACATTTATCTTTCATTGTGACATCTTCAATTTCCTCACTTTTAAAGGCAACATTAAGCATCTTCTTTAGTTTCAGGTTTCATTAGGGATGCTGGAGCATTTGTTGTTCCTTATACCTACTCTGCTTTCTCGCCAAACCATGTGCTCCAACATAACTTATACTAATACATTTTCCATGATCATACTACCCCACTGTATTGCAGCCTTCAGGAATGAATGACCTTTAGGCTAAAAGGTATTTGCGTAAGTCTATTCCACTCAATGGTTGTTAGCTTCTCAATCTTTTTCCTAAAAATGAAAGGAATAAATCTCATTTGTTTCTATCAGCTCACATTTTGTTTCACAAACTCTGTGTGTCAGAAGGGTTTTAGTTTTTCTTTTTCGAACAGTAAATGCCCACCGGGACTGTGTCAAAAATGTCTGTGGGACACAATGTTCTTCTTTTGTACACACCTAATATTGTAGAGCTATTTTGGGCAAGCATTTAAATAAAGGCCAATTTGACTAAAGAGCAAATTCACTCCACCGATGATGGCAAAAGGGCAGAGCTTGGGAGACAGGAATAAGGAAGATGCAAGGCTTTCAGTTTTTTCCTTTGTACATTTTAATAAAAGAAATTATCTTGCTGCATAAAGTGACACATTAAAAGATGTATGTATCCGGGCTTTAAAAAAAACACACACACACACAGTTAGATAACACCTTGTCAAGTACTTATATTCTTTGCTGACAGCCTTGAATGCAGTCACAATAACGGCACAGCTATTTCAGCATATTCCCTATTTTGTTGCCATTGGCAGAGTCAGCCATTTTATAAAAATGTTACTGTTTACGGCTTTAATCATCAATCTAGATCTAGTCAAAACAAGAAGTCAAAAGGAGGAGTAAATTATACTTGTGCAGCTCAGATGAGTTTGAACTGTTTTGCTGAAATTTACCAAAAATAATTGTGCATTCTTCTCTTCCCCCCCCCCCCAATAAAACTGTGAGAAAAGTTCCGCATACCAAGCGAATCAACAACTTGGCAATTGACTTTTCTATCAAAAGGCTTTTCTGTAAGAAAAAAAAAAGGTTGCACCCCCCTATTGGAGAGTGGGACATTTCTACTTAATACTTCCAAAACACTTGTGTAATCTGTGAATTCTTTCTTGGCCCTCCCGGTTCCCCATTGCCTCTCAGTGAGTTCCAACCTTTGGTCCATCTCGGTATTGGCTATCCTGACTGGTAATCTAACTCCGAGATTTCAGACAGTGTTCGTTCCCAGCAGGGATGGGAAGGTCCAGCATGACTTGACTTGCGTCGAGTCTACAGTCACCTCCACCTGTGATTTGACTCAAAAAGAATAGTAATGGGGGCACTTTCTGAGTCTCTGAGTCACCCTTTTGTGACTCTAAAGGACTTGAGTCAAGTTGCCCCCCCTTTAAAAAGCCAACTGTGAAAAAAAACAGGGCTGCTGCCAAGGGGTGTGTGTGTGCTGGAGTTCTCTTTGAACACTCCCCTGCTGTCCCCACCCATCTGTAAACAGAGTGGGAGGGGGTGGGAGGGACTGCGAGAGAATGGGGATAGAAGCTGCAAGAGGGAGGAGGATCCTGCACAGCAACTGCAAGGCTTACCAGAATGACCCAATCCCACTGCAGCCAGTCATTCAATGAGGCTTCGTCTCCTTCCCCCACTTAACAATGCAGCCATGCCATGTGGTGGAAAGCGTGATTGCTATGAACTGCTTCCCCCTTTCCCTGCCTCTTCCCCCTCCCTGGGCTTCTGCAGCCAATGGTAAGGCAAGAACCTCCTTGGGCTCCTCCCCTCTCTCAGCCAAAGAAAATACCAAACCTCCCATCCTGCGTCCAATGATCATGGGTTTCTTTCTTCCTATCAGAAATGAGCAAAAGAGCTTTCTCCTGCCTACCCCCTCTTGCTTGGATGCATTAACCCTTCCCTGCCTCATGACTGGAACCTCCTTGCTGCTCGCCCGGTCTGAATGATGGCCCCACAAGGTTTTTCACACCACAAAAACAGTTAGCAAGCACACCCAGACACAGACAGATTTGACAGCATGGGGATAAGTGCTGAATCGGGGGGCCCTTGAGTGTTTTTCCAAGTCTTCTACATGCATGACTCACGAGTCCACAAGTCGCATTTTTGCGACTCAAGTCTGAATAATCCGAATCAAGTTCCCAACCCTGGTTCCCAGCCCTATCTGGAGATGCTGAGAACCTTCTGCATGCAAAGCATCAACTCCTACACTGCAGTATAACCCCATCCCCAAACCTGTTCAAGACTTTGGAAATATATAACATTTCAATAAAGGGAAATCAGGGAAAAGCCATTACTGTTAGGAACAATTTGCTAAATTCCACATTGTATACTGCCATTTTAGTTTTTCATTCGATATTATTTTAACTCATAATATACAGTTTAAATCTGATAATGTCATGTTATGTCGAATCCTGACCTTTAAAATAATGCTGCTGTTTCCTTTAGTGCTAAATATTCCTAAATAGGCTGTTATGCTTTTTAAACGTGAATTCAGTAGCCTGTGAGCAACACGTTTGTTGCTCTGACCACGTAAATTCAGTCATAAAGATCTAGCCTCATCTTCTTTTTCTATGAAACAAGGCAGCAAATTCAGATCACTTTAATCAACTGCTAACTGGTTAAGAGGTGCTTTTTCAAGTGGGTGCTCCTCTTTTATTTAGCAGGGGGAGAGTAACTGGCCCACCTCACCCCTGCACTGTCTTTTCTAGTGGCTGTCTGCTGGTGTTGCATCTTTTTAGATTGTGAGCCCTTTTGGGACAGGGAGCCATTCGATATTTGATTTTCTCTGTAATCCACTTTGTGAACTTTTTGTTGAAAAGCGGTATATAAATACTGTTGTTGTTGTTGTTTAATCACACAATGGCAAGTAACAAGAGACTGAATTGTGGAAACCATGCAAAGACAAAAGATTTTTAATGAGGTTCTATAAATATTAACAAAGAATATTTGTCTTGCTAGTCTCAGTCTTTAAAAAATAGTTATAAATATATTAATCAATCTCTCTTTGAATACTGTTGCTTACCCAAGATGGATTGGCTTAAGATTGGTAGAAGCTCAGTCTAATATTGGGGCAAAAAAAAGCTAGCTTCTTGGCATGCATCTTTACCAAACGTACAAGAGCCCTGAATCTGAAAATTTACAGCAAGGTAAATTGAAATATACTGAAATTAAAAAGGCTTAGCATTATACCATCACTGAAATAATTGATAACAGTGGTTCTTACTAAACATTTGTTGGTGTGCACAAGTATTTGGACCAGATTGTAAAACCTGATATGAAGGCACTGATCAGTTAAAAGACCCAAGATTAGGGATTTATGAACATCCCAGTGCAATCAACCTGAAATCAAGTCAAGCTTATGCACATGTTCAAAGTGTGTGTCTGTATACATTTGAACCTTTGCAAACCATTGGTTCAACCCCATTCAAAGGCTTCAGTGTACCCACAAAAGTTCAAACCTTTGTAATAATCAGCCTCTCACAAAGGTTAGAATAGAAATTAGCCTTTGCTGATGGGCACGCTTGTGCTTGTGTCAGTACTGACCGCAAACATTTGATATTTTGAGCTCCCCTGACAGAATGCTTGCAACATCTCTACCAAAATGTAGAATGAGCTTCCCCATCCCATACCATTGGATCATGATCTTGTTCTGTTATTGCTAAAGGTGTTTGTTTCCAGTGAGTAAGATCAGATTACAGCCTAAGTTGTACTGAACACAGTGGGCTGAGTAAAATAAATAACACGTTTTCAAACACCTTTATTGCTGCATGCTCAAAAATATGATAGGCATCCCACTGAGACCATGTCAAAGGTATGCCTTTGCACTTGTGAAAGTAAAGGAAAATATTTCCGTAATTCATCATCATAGCATGACCATTCATTAGGTCAACAAGAACATACATATGCTCCTGTCATAATTAAATGCCTCAAACACATTTTTCAAAAACTACGGCGTCTGTTATTCGGCTGCCTATTTTAAAACACTGATTGCTCTTCTTATGATTGCAAAGCACATATTTCAAGAGAACAGCATTTAAAACTCTTAGTTATTTCTCGAGATAAAGACGACAAGTGCTGTGTGAAAGATTTTTGCATTCAAAGTGAAACCCAGTGCATTTTAGGCAACCTGCCAGCTTCATTTGGGTGTGAAAATGTCTGGCATTTGGCTAGAGTTTTAGTTGCAGTTGGGTACACTGCTGTGAATTGGCTTTTCTGCCTGGTGAATAAACAATGTGATAAAATAGATGGGAGGCTAGTACTGGAGTGATCCCATCGCCATCAGAGGTCTTGCTTTTATTCCCCATTCTGACAGAATCTCTCTTCCATGGGATGCTAGGATAACATTGACATTCTCCCAGTCTACCATCATGTCTGTTGCATGATTAAGTTGTAGTTTAACATATAAAATCTCCATCAGTCATTGGTGGGATAACACGACTTAAAACGAGAGATTCAAACCAGTAGAGCAGATGGGAGAATGTAGTTGCCCTTCAGGGTCAGAAGATGGTGGAAAGCCTGAGCAGAGTCAAACATTAGATGATGATGAATTGTATTTGTGTTTGTTCTGCATGCTCATCCTCGAACTTTTTCTTTTTTTAACCCCTAAACCTCAACAGAATGGATAGGAATTTGGTTAATGTGGCCTCAGAATCTCTCTTTGTACATACTGGTATGGACAGAACTGATTTCCCATATGCTTGGGACACTGCTATTCCAGCATTCTGGGCTGTTAGAAAGAGAGTAGGGAGAATGAATGATGGAGACAGAGGCCTTCACAGAAGAAATGCTGGGGATAAGCTATAATGCTGTTGATGTGACTACTGCTGCCTCCATCCACTATGTAAAGGCCAAACTTACCAATCAGTAAACTTGGAAGAAAGGAAGGAGGCATTGGGGAAGGGAGGAAGGTTTGCTTGGAAACAGTAGTGGTGACAGACAATTTCTACTGCAAATTCAGACCAGACTCAAATAGAAGGGTCTGGGCTCACTTGGTTTTGCAGTGAAGCATTTTTAATCCAAGGAGTTTGTAATCTGAACTCTCCCCATATAATCTCTGGCTTTATCACTACTTGGCATGATGATTTCATTGTTGCACACACCAAAATAGGATTGTAGGTAGAACCAGCAAGGAGAAGGATGGAGAAGGTCACAGGAGACTCTTAGATTGCACCATACCTCCCTTCCTGGCAGCTTCTCCCCAACCTCCAGTTTAGTGCTTTGCTTAAATGCCATCCCAACAGAAGGAGAAATCCTCATGCAGGCATATCCATAATTAGCTTTTTTTCTTTTGCTATCTTCTACAAAAGTGAAAAGAATGATTTTGGGTGTTCGTTACAGTGCCCCATTATCTTTTGATAAAAGGAATGCAGATTGCCCAAACAAAATTATATTAAGGGGAAATTATAGCTGCTTGGAAGCACACAGAAGAAAATGCAAATCTAATTTGCAATGGTATCGATATGTAGAATAACTGTGCCTCTTGTACTTCCTGGGGTGAAAGTTATTACTCATCTAAAAATGTGTGTATTTTTTCCATTCATTTATCATATTTGTATTCCGCCTTTCCTCCAAATTGCTCAGAGTGGTGTACCTGAGCATTCAGGGATCATTTTGCACTTCAGATGACAATTTAATCCCATGAATATCCCAAGATTTATATACAGTGGATCTTGAATGACTCAATGAATTTCCAGCAGTTCATAAAAGGAACTTTGGGCACCAAAGATTCTGTGTAACTCCCTGGGTTACAACGAACTGATTTTATTTCCGTTCTTTCTTTTCGTAGCGCCAAAAAAGAGAGAGAACTCATTTAGCTCCCTAAATATAGGTGTTGAAATCATTAATAACAGATGTGCCAATAGCAAAAGAAAAACCCTTTAGTGATACTATAATAGTGGAGATAAAACGCTGCAGCGAATAATTAGATGCAAGCATCAAAATACAGCATGAAACAAAAACAGTGGGGTGTTCCCACGTAAAGCACTTCTTTTTAGTTTTATCTTTACCTGCATTCCTTTATCTTTCAAACTGGCATTTGATTTTATGCCTGTGTCACTTGTTCTTCCTTTTATTTCCCCATCCGTTTGTCTTCTCTCTGGTTCCTCTCTTGCTGGCTCCACCCAGCTTTTTCCCATCTTCTCTACTCTCTGTGCTCCCTTTCATGCAAATAAGAGGATCCATATGGAAGGCTGACATGTTCAGGGTCAAGAAAGACATTACAAGAAATGTGGCATGGGAAATGTTTCCCAAGTTTTTCATGGGGAAAAAAACCATGGGGGCCCCCATTCAGGCATCAGGCTTTTCTTCATGTTATTTTTATCTTCATCACACCATCCATGTGTATAGTGCTTTTACTTGAGTGAAAAAGATAGGTAAGTGTCCCAAAGGTAATCTATAGGAATCAAAAGGCAAACAGGGGCAGAGGACATGAAAGAGATAGGGAAGCAGTAGCTGCTCCAGCTTTGGGGGTTTAACCACAAAAACCATGTCCAGGGTCCCAATCTCTCTCTCTCTCTCTCTCTCTCTCTCTCTCTGTCGCCATGTTTTGGAAAGCACATGTGTATGCTAGTAACCCCTCCTGGTGCCAGGAACTGGGCATGCTGTCACCTTCGGTTACAGTGGTGGCAGAGGAGGACTCTCTCCAGTTCCTAGCCAACTTTCTCAGCTGGGAGCCAATGGGGATCCTTGCCAGGAGGGAACAGACACTATTTAGAAATTCCAAGATGTCCCAGCCCTTGACACAGTGTCATGTGCAAAATGGCGCTGGGAGATGATGGTTTCCTGGTGCAGCTGTTCCCCACTTGTTGCCTAACAATCATTCTCAATGTTTTTGTCTTCCTAGGTGTAGGCAGGGACCTCCACTGCCCTTGGGGGTTGCCCCAAGCATTGGTGGGGGTGTGGATGTCTCCCCACCAAGCCTCACCTGTTGAGCCACAAAAATCATGGAGACCCTTATTCAAGCTTAACACTTATCCCATAAAAATTGTTCATATTCTTCTAATTCTCATTACACCATCCATGCACAAGTTACTTTATACTGAGTGGAGAAACAAGTCCATGTCCTAAAGACTCCCAAGGGAAGGGGGGGGAGTGGATGCAGTGAAGAACTGACAAAACATCGAATTATTTAATGTACACTTACTGAGGTTTAGTTACAATGTAGGTATGGGCTCCACGCAAGGCGTGTTAGGTATACATAGAATCAGTTGATCAATCAACCAATCAGCTTTGCTGGTGAAAAAATGGCGGAAGGAGTCCAAGCAACACTCGCTGCCTTGGCTGTTGCCCATGCAACCAGATGGTAGGAGGTGCCACTCCTCCTTTAGCCTTTGTCTCTGTGTGGCACCAAAAATTGGGTACTTCAAAAACTGACAGAAGCCCCTGTTGTTCTGAACATCCTTGTACACAGTCAAAATATTAGAAGTTTCAAATTTCAGGCTGTCAACATTGCCAGAATTTTTTTCACATTGGTTAGTTTTTGTTTACTTCTTATCTCCATTCTGTGCCAGTCGCTAGCTGTAAAGTAATTGTATTATGAAATGAAATTAGAAGGGTGAACACAGATGCACAGGGACAATATTTTGACTGAGGAAAATGTCTGATGAAGCAGCTAAAGACTGAAGGGTGGCTATGGAGCTGCTGTGGTTTTTCTATCTAGTCAAAACAGGCATGGAGGTTTCCCTTACTTTGTGTGGGGTTCCCCACAGCTGTTCATCTGCACTCCTCTCCCTGGAACTGGCAACACTGAAGGAGTTCCCATGTTACCTTCCAAAGAGGGAACCAGTGGCTTACAGGCACTTACAGGTGTGAAGTGTGCTAATCAGTATGTTTCTGTTACTGGATGGGTGGAAGCATCAGCACAAACAGGATTCCAAATAAACAATTGTGTATCTTTCTTGTTGATAGAAATCAGGTTGGACTCCCTATTAAGGGTTAGTTGTGCTGTCAGATATTCCAGGGTTTGCATCAAAGATTGTTGGATCTGATCTGAAGGCCAGATCTAGAATGGTGAAAAATGATCGAAGGTACCCGGTGTTTGTGTTTTGAGTACTCTAACAGACCAGAATTAAGATTTGGCTGTTCATATGTGCTGTTCCACTGAATGATCATGGAACAACATATAAGACTACCTTCCACAATTCAGTAAGGATGCCAGTTTTAATCCATCGTCAAGATAAGGTTGGTGTTTAAATGCTCAATGACAGTAGTGGTATGCGACTGATTGTCACAGTAGATGCAAATCCATTCCTGATGTGCTGTATGCTGTGCAAATGAAGTCATACTCTGGTCTTTGGATACTTGAATCAGATGAATAATCAGGTGAAGGTGTTGATCTATGGAAAGGATGTTGGTTGTGAATGATGTAGAATTTGGGATTCTTTCCACTCAGTTTCCCATCAAGATGGGAAGCTGGACACCTTGCCTTTTGAGCTCACTAAGAGCCTAATCCCAAGACCTTTACTGCCAGCACTGAGCTCCAGCACCGGCACTGGGTGTTGTAAATGTGTCGTGAAGCATGTTTATAACACCCTCTGTGTAGGGACCGCACCAGGCAGTGGCAAGGTCTTTTGGGGTGGGGGGAGGCATTCCGGAGTGGGGAACAGGGCAGGGGGAGGAACTGGCCTGGGAGGGGGGTGGGACTGGCGGATCCGTGCTCTGCCATATCTTATCCTCCGTGTCAGGCTGCAAAGCCCAACATGGAGGCCTTCAAGTCTGTGCCGACAAAATAGACAGTGCAGATTTGAGAAGCCCATTGCAGGGCCTGGAGCTTTTCCCAGGGGAAGGGAACAAAAGCCCTCTTCTTCTGAGGAAACTTCCAGCGACACTGGTGGTGCTGCTGGATGCAGCTGTAGTCATTTTGGCGCTGCCAGGGATAGGATCGAGCTGTAAAACTGGTGCAGTGATTCTCTGCCAAAGGTGAGAGAAGAGCCCATAAGGGGCAGGATGGGAAGGAGCTGAAATCTTACAGATAGGTTCTCACTTTGCATCTACACTGTGTTGGTCTTTCCCCCCATAACGTGACTTTGCTGCTTTCTCCTGCTTCCCTGTCAATAGCCTTGACTTCAGCCCATACCTCCTGAGACAGCGATCATCCCTTAGCCGTTTCTTCATCAACCCTGGACCTGCTGAAGTGGAGGTCCTTTTCCTTGTCACTGTGATAATATTCAAAGCCCTGGCTCATGTGGGAGTCCTTGCCTAAGGGCAGAGCTTGTATGGGGTCAGAAGGTGCACTGACCTAAGAACCTTTGTGGTGTAACTACTTCTGTGTAAATAATGGTGGCTTGTTTTAAACCAGGGACATTTTTTTAAAATCCATGTCAGCTGGTACACTCCGCAAAGTAGAGTACTCTACATTTAACCTACCCAGCTCTGTCCACTAGAATTTTCTCAACTCAGAGTAGATTTTTCCAAGATCACTATTGCTTTCCTCATGTTTGAATGAAAAAGAGGTGAATAAAAGCCTTCTAGATATGAAGGCTAGTTGTGAACACTGAAGGGTACTTAAGAGGGGCAAAGGCCAACATGAGCAAGTTTTTCTTCATTCACAGAAGATGTTCATTGTAAGTAGATAAAAGCTTCTGGATTTAAAAACAACTGTGTTCAGCTTAGATGGTTCTGACACTAATGGTTCATAGATGCTCAAACAGAGGTAGCTGCTTGAACTTTGTGACAGGTTATAAACACAGATGGCTCCAGGTCGGAGGAGGCCTTCAGCAAGTTTCTATTTAGTTGACCCCTGTGAGCAGGTTCCTCCTATGATTTTTGATGGCCTTCTTGAGGGCTTTCTTTGTATGATAATAACACTGATGGATCAGTATTGCAGATCCTTTCTGCAACCATTGTCTGCCAGCTGCTGCTTTTCTCCCACAGTGTTCTGACATAAGCAATATCCGGGGGCATTGTGGTAAAAATTGCAGACCCAAATGGGGGCTGCCGTTTTTCCCCACAGCAGGGACTTTGTGGTGGAAAAAATGGCAGGCATCATCCAAATGGTCATAGGTCCCAAGTGGTTTCCTGGACATAAGGTTGCAGGCAGGCATCTGCAGTGGGCTCTTCTAGGTTATTGGGCCAGTGCTCAATGCGCTAATGACCTGGATGTAGAGGTTATGAGTAGAGGTGTTCTTAAATGTTTTTATTTTTCACAGATACCATTTTTTCCCAAGGAAAATAGTGCAGAAAGTGGTGTTATGTGTTTTCATTCCAAGGGTGTATTTTTATAAATTATTATTATAAATTAAAATAGTTTTAAACACGTACTAGGTAGGTGCAGGGTGACCAGACATTCTCTTTTTCCAGGACATATCCTCTTTTTTAGCCTCATGTCCTGGAAAATAACTTAAATGTCCTCCTTTTCGCTGCGAGCAGGCCCCTACAGGCAGCGCATAGCTTTCTTTTAATTAGTAAATTATATGTATATATGTAATAAATTACACATAATGATAAGTAATATAGTGTTTAAATTAAACACATGAAATCAATTTTTGAGTGTTTTTAGCTTTTATTTTGCTATGTTCTACATTTTGGGGTGCCTTGTCCTCTTTTGCAGTTATGACATCTGGTCACCCTGGGTAGGTGATATAGGTGATATAGTGTCAGCAGATGTAGCCGCAGTTATTACACAGCCAATTAGGTGTTAAAAAAAAATTTTTCCCCACAGATTGGGTTTTTTGTTTTTTACAAAAATGAGAAGTGCAGAAAGCACTTCTATGTTTTATTTTGTTCTCACTGAAAAAATCACACCTCTAGTTATGAGGAACTAGTTGATTTTCCATTCACTGTTTTGAAGCCCCAGCTTGCAATGTGTCAATTTGCCAGGGAGAGTAGAATTAGGCACTGTCTAATGTATACTATGACCTCTTCCTGTGCTGTCCTAGAAGGGTGATGCTGCTGTGAAGTGGCTGTCACTATGAGCTTTTTGTGTGCCCTGGGAAGTGTGACAATACTAGAACTGCCCTATAGCAACTGAAGTCCACTAAGCAGAGGTTGTGTCTGGGATCAGCCAGGTCGGACCCTGGCAAAAGTCACATGCCTATGAGAGGAACCGCCTGGCCATTGGCCAACTCCGGAACCATGAATACGAGCTGCGCAGTGTTAGAGGGTGGACAGAGGTGCCATAGAGTGCTTTGTCCAAGGGTTCCTAGCAACCTGCTGCTAAGGTAACCTTTGGTTCTATTTTCCCTCCTGACACTACATCATATTCTTCCCTAGGAACATAACTTTTGACTTACTTGTGTCTGCAAGTATCACCGCGTCATGCTTTAGGCCAAGCCTTTCTTTGGACCTCTCATGTGCATGCTTTCCTGCAAAGGTCACATCAGCAGACCTCAAAACCATTATCAATTTCCGACATGGTCAGTCTTCTGTACAGCTAACTGCTTTTGTTCTGACCGGCTCCTGTTGCTACCTTCTTGCTCTCCCTCCTTCATCTATGTCTGACCTACCCAGAATGCCAAACACCTTTGGGGGGAGGTGGCATTCTTCCTGAGAATAATTTCTGGAGCAGTGATACAATTGCAGCAGTAGCCCACAGTGAATGCATTTAAGCTAGATATTTAACGATTATCCCACAGAGATGTGATTTTAGCAGTTCAAACTGCTTCTCACATGACTTTATTGTCAGCCAGTATTACAAAAGCCAGATCTAGTCAGCAACCTTTTCAAGTAGGAGGCAAAAGGGCTTAATTGAACATGAAGCATTTTATTGTATCCTACATATTTTAGGGATAAGTCAGCAACACATTGACTGTGGTGCGCTCTCATTCCCACCATTTACTCATATATTTAAAGACTGATTCTTTTCGCACTCTGCAGATGAGCTCAGAAACTTCCTCCTTATCTCCTTGTCCTTAGTCTTTCAGTGCTTTTGTTTGTGCACAGTAGTATCTTTGTTTGAATTTCTCAGTGCTTTGATTTAGAGTTGTATCTTTGGGCATTGGTAAAGCAAAATGCAAATAAATGGAACCCTTTTTACATAACAGATGTGTATCAAATCAGTGCATGAAGGGGACTAGATCATACCCTCTTGTCTGGTTTTTGACCTCTGTGCATTGATCCTATGGAGAACTGGTATGGTATAGTGGTTAGAATGTGGGACCAAGGACCAGGAAGCCAGGATTTCAATCCTTACTTGGCAACAAAGCAAACTGGGTGACTGTGGACCAGTCACTGCCTTAATCTACATCACAGGGTCATTGTGAAGCTCAAGTGGCGCGAACTGTGAGTTCCTTGAGGACAGGTGGGTGAAAAGAGACAGTTACTCTCCCCCTCTGAACAGAAGAACACTTGAAGAAGTGCCTCTTTGCTCAGATAGCAGGGACAGGGTAGTGAAGTGTATTTATGGGGAGTGTATTTTCTTTTGGGCCTAATTATAAATCTACACCTCTCTTCCATTATGTTCTCCCTACAAGACCTTGCTGGTCCAACCACATGTGGGTGAAAATGACATATTTGTGTCGGTTTTTGAAATCAAATGTCTTGATTTAGTTGACTTTATGGGAAAACCTTAAGGAATGGTTTGGAATTCCTTTTACCAGTTCATCTTCAAAAATGCACTGCAGGCCGAGCTGTCTTTTAAATATGATCCTAGTATACAGATCTGCCCTAGCTTTGGCCTTGCTTTGAACTGTGCCGACAATTTGACAACAGGCATCAGAAGGAATGTTTCTGTCGTCAGACTGCTATTAACTCAGTTAAACCATATATGACCAGAGAATAAGCGTAGAGCACAAGACCGCAGAGGAGGAAGAGGACCTCAGGGCCGCTCCAGCATCACATTCAGCCTGTCCTTTGTCCCCTCTTACATTTCTTATTACAGTACATTAAAACCCTTTGCTCTGTCAAATTGACAAAGGCAGATATAAAAGGGGTCCATTCTAATACCCAGTAATATAAACTATGTTTGTACACTTACCACATAATCCCTAATTACTTCCATACTTTTATGTGTAAAGAGCTTTGACGGTTGCATTTCAGAATACTTAGTGAATGGAATGAATTCTGAAATTATTTCCTTATAAATATGGGGCAGTCTATGGAGGGAGGGAGGGATTAATTTCTAGATTGGTGACACGGCTTACATTTCAGAATAAATATGCCCAGTGTCATTGATCCACAGAGTGTCACATCAGAAAAGGATGACACCAGCGGAGTTTGTACGCGACCTCGACTTTCCTCTGGTGCTTAAAGCAATTACTCTACTGTTTAATAACAATGTTTATGAAATTGCTTTTTGATTGGCTGTGATCTGTGTTATACCCATGTCAATAATTCCAAAGGGATGCCTTGGGGTGGCCTTTCACCTTATTTTTTTTTAAAGAAACAATTTGCATTGCATGGCAGCGAGGGGATCCTTTTGGCAGTGTTTAATGGCCCTTCTCATAGCGGCCAGAGTTGCTCAACTCTTGGCCTTGTAACATAGCATAGACCGGAGATCTAATGTCTCTCAGCACCCACGACACAGGGCAGGTCTTGCCCTTTTCACGTACTTTTGAGGAAAATGCGTGAGCTCACTAGCCAATTGAGAATATGCATATTAAAGCATCATAAAAATGTAAGTTGCATAATTTAGGGAGAGTATCATTAATGCTATATGATGAAAAGTGCATTCTATCCATTTCCATTTTGCTCATTAGCCTGAATAGAAGCTATCACCTTTGACACTTAATTTGGTACATTAAAATGGAAGTGTGGAATTTTTTCTCCAATATACCACAAACCTCCATCAGAAAAGGTCTTTTGACCTGATCACATGTTCATTTTGAATCTGTGTCATTGGACAACTGAGTACATCCATAGTTCCTAACCTGTGGTGCCCGGGGACACATGGCTGTGCCACGAAAAGGCTGTTCATGTGATATCACCTGGCACCCACCTTCAGCACCCTTCTAGATATGGGGACTAAGAAATGTCCTGTTTCTCCTCCTTTCTTCAGGCTTCCTTGGCCTTCTCTCCTAGGAAGCAAGGTCACTAGCTCTCTCCTCCTTGACTCTGTTCCTGCATCTCCTCCTTCTATAATGTGGAACAAACCACACAAGAGTGCAAGAGACCATCCATTTCTTGTGAGATACTGGGTCTGAACGAAGGCCAGGCCTACTGTCCTTACAATTGGTGATTGTTTGATCATTCCACAGCAGATTTGGCAATCACAGCAGCTCAAACTAGATTGTTTGCCACCTCTTAGCACTTCTCCCCAAGTCTTGAGTTGTCCAAGGTGATGCCATGTGGGGCTTGGGAAACCCACCCCTGGACATGATCCACTGCAAGAAATGAATTAAACAATTAGATGGTTGTGTGGACCCCAAAAGCCCACCTACAGATGGGACTGCCTGCCACTTCTCACACCCATCTCCTGTTTTTTGGCCTTGCCACTTGCTAATCTGCCTCTACCAATGGGCAAGTTCATTCAGTTACTCCTGATGTGGAGATAGAGCCCAGTCTTGAACTTTCAGCACAGGCTCTCCATTGGCGCTGAGTATCACAAACATGCTGTAAGGCACGCCCACAACACTCAGCGCCGGGTCAGCACTGGCGCCGGCTCAGCACCAGTCTATGCTGTTCCAGCACCAGACCAAGGCCTATTGCATGCTACCCGGAGCAAGGAACAAGTTCCAGGTGGTGGAGAAGTATGTTGGGGGGGGGGAGGCAATCCAGGACAGGGGAGGGGGAGGGAGCAGGGCAGGAGGGAGCGGGCTCCGGCGAATCCAGAACCCCTGTTGCACCTTCTGGTCCAACATAGAGCCTCTCAACTCTGCACCGGCAAAATAGCCAGCGCAGACTTGAGTAGCCCCTTTGTGGGGTTTGGGCCTTCCGCTGTGGAGATGCAGACGGCTGTCCAAAACCCATAGGATGGAGCTGCATCCATTTTGGCACTGCTGCTCCTCTGGGCACTGGGCAACTCAGGATTGGGCTGCCTGTGGTCTACAGAGGTTCACTGCTGTATGTCTGTTTTATTAGATTTATTAGGCACTATAACTGCTACCGTACACTACATAATCAACTGCTTAGAGCTTGCATCCATGCAATCAGAAGGCACGTGTACAATTGTGACTTATGCAGAAGCTGTCCTCTTGAGGACTTTTTGGAGACTTAATAATTCTTCTAAACTGTAAAGATAAACATTTTTAACTGTACAAGTGAAATATGCCCTGTGTTGACAAGAACAATTTTCCCCAACTACCAAAAGTTCAGTGAAACACTGGAGTATAAGATGAACTCTTATTCTTTCCTGCCGGTTAAGTGTTGCCCCCAGAATTGTCTCCCGTTAACATGCCATTATACATTGCAGTTAAACTCTTAAGCATTTCCATGTGTAATAGGAGGTCAAGCATATTATTCTTTCATTACTAGGAGTCGTATATCAAATGCTTCATGGGAAATATTCTTCTCAAGCAAATAGGGAGACAAATAGATTGATTACACTCTTTTTTCTCACTTTCCTTTTTTTGTCAGATTAGGTCAAGTCCTTTCAACCAACTACCAAGGTTTTGATCTTGAATATATGGTAGATGAGTGAAACTTTTTTTAAAAAATGCATTGGGAGTGAGTGTTATTAGTGGTACATGATGATGTTGAGGACAAAGGAATCATTTCATGTGGTCTTGTGTTCTATGATTCTGGTTCCCCTTGTGTCTTCTAAAGTGCCTTCTAAATCACCAACTGACCTGGGTCCTGCTGAGTCAGCCAAAGTTTTGTAGGGTGACAAGAAGCAAGATGGAGTCAGAGAGCAACAGTGTTGACAGGTCCCCTAAGGTTCAGACTCTGAGATTTCAGGGTTGAAGCTTGAGAATTATGGGGTTCAGCCTTTTGAAGTGGAGTCTAAAGGGGCAGAGGAGAGCACCTACTGCATCAGGGAGTTCAGAATTGCTCAGGGTGGTGCATGACGGACATGGAAGGTGGAGATAATGGCAAAAATGCTCAAGCCAAGCAGGAAATAGCTTGTCAACATGTTACCTGGATTCCCTCCATTCACCTGGAGATTTTACTCCTTTCACTAGAGGTTCTCCAAGGAGCAGACTAAAATCCTGGAACTTCAGGTCAAACACCGAGGCTCATCGGTAGTGAGAAAACCAAACAAGCAGGCTTGGGCACAGCCCATCTTGCAGAGAGCTGAATTTGAGTGAGAACACAGCCCTAGACACCTTTTGAAAGCTAGGCCTCTCTGTTCCAGAACCAGCCTCACTATCTTCTTCAAGCATTCCATAGGCAGCAGGCTACCACAGGTTCTGCCGGCAGTAGTTGTATATGTATATACCGCTTTTCAACTAAAAGTTCACAAAGCGGTTTACAGAGAAAAATCAAGTAACTAAATGGCTCCCTGTCCCAAAAGGGCTCACAATCTAAAAAGATGCAAATGAATACCAGCAGACAGCCACTAGAACAAACACTGCTAGGGTGAGGTGGGCCAGTTACTCTCCCCCTGCTAAAAAAAGGAGCACCCACTTGAAAAAGTGCCTCTTACCCAATTGCAGCCTTGGCATTACACTGCACCAGTTTCAAAACAGGTGATGGGAAAAAGAAACAATAAACAGCCAGCCAGTGGTGAGGTGTCATTGTAATGTTCTTTGATTTTCTCTGCCCCTGCCCTCTCAAATTCACCTCCAGTTTTGTCCCATCCAAATATTGCCAAATATTGCCAGATATTGCCCACATCCCAAACTGCATGTCTTCAGCAAGGACTTTCAGCTCTGTACTAATCTTTGCCTTCCCCCCCCCCCAATCTAGCCAGCATTACTCTCAAATTGTTCAGAATTGTTACTAGATGCTTTTTAAAAAATAAAAATTCTTGCCCACGCCATGCACAGACAAAAACATTCCTGCCCATCTTTCACTAGAATTCAGAAGTGATTCAAAAAAAGCATTCTTGTTACCCCTCCACCCCACATTTCTCCTACTTCTTTATCTGATTGCAGTGTACGGATATGCACTAGTTTCAATGCCATCCATATGTAGCACAGCCACTGCACCACAGCAGTCATGGCAAGACGTCTGAAAGAGTGTCAACAAATTCGACAGGGTATAATTTTTTTAGTCAATGCGTTCCTTCCTTATTTTAGTTCAACATCATTTCTCGGTTGCGATTCTTTTGAGTGACATGCGGGATGCAAAACAACATAAAAGGTCTGCCCTCCAGCAGATGTGTGTCCATGTAGGACTTTAATTATTCTTTTTGAATCATATATAATATGCAAACCCAGTTTCCTGTGCAAGAGCTGGGTGGGGAAAAATTGCACATCACCTGAATGCATATTTATGAGAGAGTCCTTAGACGTTTCAGGACATAGGACAGGCCTTTGAGACGACCAGTCCTAGGATTGTTCAGTCAATATTGGAAAGCACAGAAAGAAAACAGATCCTGTAGCATTGGAATGGAATTTAAGTCCTCCTTTTTTAGTAGAAGTAAAATTTGTTAATGCCTATTTCTTTCTACTCTGCTTCTCTTTAATGTTCAGCTTCTTTCCTGTCAGTCCAAGCACTGGTTCAAAGAGTACTGCTGAAGCATGGCATCACATTTCCCATGACTTCTTCGCACATCAACTTAGCAGCATTTGGATGCAGGGAGCACATGGGGGTGGCATATTACGGGATCCCTTCCTATCTGAACATTGTCTGCTAAACTATGGGGATGTATCTATCTGTTTCCATTCCATCTGTACTCCACGTGGCTCCCTATGATTTCCGTTCTGCTCACTTTCACTAAGAGCCCCTGGATTATTTTGTTTCCTGTCACCCAACATATATATAATTAAATCCAAACTTAAATGCCTTTTACCCCCAAGCATTTTCATATATTTCCAGTCCAAGCAGTGGGTGCAAATATGCATTTAAATATGGTCTCTGCCCTAAATGTACGAAATGCATTGAATCCACATACGTGTCTATAGTTCTGATTTTCTGGGGAAAAGGAGGTGTTGGGAACCATGCGTTTCACTATGAATTTCATCAAGAGAGGAAAGTGGTAATAGCTGTATCTGTGAAGAGCTTCATCAGCTGACCAACCTGTGCACAAGAACTGGAAAACAAAAGATCTTTTCATGTAGTCTTTCGACTGTGTAGGCTGAACACCCAGACAGGGAGGAGAATCACACCTGTCTCCAACATCCATGGATTGACTGTGTCTCTGGGATCACAACCTTTGCAGATATAGCCTGTTGATAGGCAGTCATGTGACTAGGAATCCTGCTTGTTCAAGGTTCCATCCCAGTTGTATGGAAAGTGCCTACAAGCATACAGTTTGCAGGCATATAGTGTCTTGTATGCACATAGCAAATGAGTGAGGAAGTCAAAAGTGGAGACAGTGGCTTAGGGTCCAATCCTATCCAACTTTCCAGCGCTGGTGCAGCCCTCTGTGAATGCCTCCCCACCACAGGATGCAGTGTATGTCTCATTGACACGGCTATACCAGCACTGGAAAATTGGATAGGATTGGTCCTTAGTCCTGCTGCTCCTCTTTTCCTTTAGCCTTGCCTTTACAGCACAACCCTATGCATGTCTACTCAGAAGTAAGTTCCATTATGTTAAATGGAGCTTATTCCCAGGAAAGTGAGTATAGCATTATGGCCATAGAAGATGCCAAAAGAGCTGATCTTAGAGCCCAATCCTCAGCTCAATGCGCCGGCTTACTGCCAGTGCGCACCCATGCTAGCCCAGCACTGGCCGGCATTGGGCTAGCACCGGGAAGGTGCCTGGCCTCCACTGGTCAGTGGTCGCACAGACTGCTGAGCCATGGAGAGGAAAGCGGGGCAGGGAGGAGGCGTTCTGGGAGGGGGGAGGCGGGGAGAGGGCGGGGAGGAGGTGTGATGGGGAGGTGGGGAGAGGGCGGGTGGGAGATGTGCCAGGGAAGGGAGACGGGAGGGAGGGAAGTGGGTCTGGTGGAGCACTGCTCCACCAGTTCCAGAGTGTTCGTGTGGGGCTCTGCACCCGACACGAACGCTCTTTCTTTCTTATTTCATCGAGTGACTCTAGTAGCCCCATTGCGGGGTTACTTCCCTTACTCAGGAGAAGAGGACAAAGGTCCCCTTCTCCCAAGGTGCTGCCCGCGGCTGCCATTAGCACGCAGGATGTGGCAGCAGCCGTTTTCGGTGCTGCCACAGCCGCATGCCACGGGAGCTCAGGATTTGGCTCAGGATCAGGATGTTGTCTGTGGTCATCAAAAAGTGAGGGCATATATGACAATCTGTGTTTACCATATTCTTTAAAAAAACAATAACTTTATTCAGGATGAGGTAAGTATGGGTCTTACCACTTGAGGATCTTTCAAGTTTACTTTCAAGTATATTTTATCTTCTAAAAAAAGGTAACCAGATGAAAGTAGACAGGGATTCATGGGCTAAGCCGTTACATTAGGACACAAAAGATGTTAGGTGAATGAGATAGGGGGAAATAGGGGAAAAATAGGATAGGAAAAAAAAAAACCTAATGCTGCAAAAGAAGACATACAAAATTATAGGAAAATTGGCAAACTGTGGAGAGCCATGCTGAACACTGGGGAGGATGAAAATTGCCACAGAGGAGTGCCCTGAGACTGCATTCAAGAGACAGCCAGATGAAACCTGAGATAAGGAGCAAGAAGCACTGAGGAAGGGCCTGCACAACTGATCAGCATCATGATGTCACCCTCCAGAAGGCTTCATGCAATATGCCAAGAAGTAAATCAGTCTACTCTGATCTACCAGCCAGGAACAAAGCTGTGCTCCTCTGGAGGACTGGAACTTGCTAAGTGTATGGCTGGAGGCCAGCAAGAGCCTGATGGTGGCTTTGGACAGTTAAATGTTGAAATGAGAGAGAGACATACATGGCGGGTGGATCTATCGGTAACTGTAAGCTATGGGGGCTACATGATCCAGCTATTCCAAGAAGCAGTACGCCACTGGATGGCAGTTGCTGGGCATATTGGGTGGAGGAGACAACAGTGGGGGAGTGCTGTGGTCTCCTTCCCTTCCTAGAGGCATCAGGCCAGTGAGAAACCGGATGCTAGCCTGATGGACCCTTTATTTGCCCCAGCAGGTTTCTTAAGTTCATAAGGGAGAACAGAGCTTATTCAAGCTTCTTCTCACCCTATTTGTTTTTCTAGCACATCTGAAGTCAATGTAGAATTACCGCAGTAAAGCATCTATCTAGAGAGTAAAGTGCTGTATTCCATGATGTTGTGATCACACTGTTCGAATGGAGAATTTGTCATCTCAGGAATCTCAGTTTCCATATATATGAAAATATCCCTTTTTTAAGGATAGACATTCTAGCCTTTAAGACATAAAAGAACACCCAATAAAGGGAGCTGGGGGGAGACCAGAGAACAGAGCGGAATCCTCATTGTTTTATAGGTCAGTGCCATCAGTGCCTCTTTGCCCCTCTCTGTGACTTGCAGAGGCACAATAAATTATTGAAGAGACGCAAATGTGTGGAAATCTGCATAATTTCAACTGGCTTCAGCATTCAAATAAAACATGGGCCTTCTTGGGTCGCAGAATAGCTGTGATCTTTAGAGCAAATTTCCACCAGCCCAGTTCTTTGCTCATATGAATCTAATCCCTGACTCTGGGGCTAAATGTGGGGTCAGCTGTCCTCAACCTCAAAATGACCAGCTGACTCCAAAAGTCAATGAGGATGCACTTGGTAAACACCTTGACATTGGACCACAGGTATGTAGGAACACAGGTATCTTCAACTCAATTCAGAACTGGTCTACTCAGCTGTAGGTTGTCTTGGAGCCTGGTCAAAGCCTGCCTCTTCATCAAGCCAAAAAGCATGAGGAATGGAGGGCTAAAGAAGAAGCAATTTTGTCCTACCCTTTACTCCTTCCTCCAAGATTTATTTTCATGGATCTTTACTTTGCCTCTACTTCTGCTAAGGTACCTCAAATTATGTTTTACAATATTGGCTTATAAAGAAAGTTCCTTGTATTCAGTTTAATTTGTACTGCGGTAAAAGATTACACAGAGTAACTTTTACAAGGGCAAAAAATTAAGATGTTGCATTACACTTTTTTTTTTTTAATTTTTTTGTTTTAATGAAGAATTCTGCTCCCTTTCTCAGTTCCTCATTGCCCACCAGTTATATAAGCTTTTTTTTTCTTTTCCTGTGCATGACTTAAATAATTGCCTGCTTAATTGTTCATTGCTGTGCTGTACTGTGGTCTGTGTGTGTGTGTGTTTCAATGTATAAACCAGCCATTTTCAACCACTCTGCCACGGATGGTCTGCAGGTGTGCCGCAAGAGTTTGAGGGAGGGTCATTAGTTAGTAGGGCCACTGGGGGTTGCGAGCCCCTACTGTCAATGGGTGTGTTTTGTTAATTGTCAAAAAAACTGGTGATGTGCTTTGATAATTTTAGCGACTTGTCAGTGTGCCATGATATGGAAAAGGTTGAAAATCTCTGGTATAAACTATTTGGATCTAGGGAGGGAGAAAAATTAGGCCCAACCCCAAGTACACAGCAGAAGTCAACCTGCAAAGTGTTTAAGACGGTGAAGTGTGTGTCAAGTTCCATGGATTTGTCTGGTCATTTGTGTACATATTCTGACCTGAGAGTGGCACTCAAGGCAGTTTTTGGCTCTGCCACCGCGGAGGGCCGAGCTAGACTTGGCACAGGAAGCCTGTTAGCCGTTTTTCTAGTGACCTTTTCTTGGGTTTAGAGCAGTTCATAGGGAGGCCTGGTTTATGCTGGGGCTGTGGAAGAGGGGTTTACCCTTCCCACCACATCGGACATTGTGGAAGAGAAAGAAGTACTCATATGGAAGCTGCCTTCACCCCCCCCCCCACTAATAGTAGCTTTACTTGGGGGGGATTTAAACAGGAGAAATGATAAAGGGTTTAATGTGCCAGCCCTTGTCCCAGCCCAAATTCCTCTTCCGGCAACTGTTTTTAAGCATAGAAAAGTAAGCCAGATCTCCATGCCTCTGCCTAGTTTGGGGGGGGGGGCACACTGGATGTGTTGTTGAGATGGGAGCCTTCTTGTGCAGGACCTCCAGGAATCTCATGGACTTCCCAACTCATGACTTCTTGAGTTGACTGGCTGCTGTTTCCCTTCTCTTCATGATTGGAGGAGCCACTCAGGAGCAGCAAGATGGGGCCAGAATGCAGTGGCAGAGCACGGGTTTGGGCAAAGAGATCTGATTTTTTTTCTTTGTTTTTAGGTGAGCCAGCCCCTTTCCATTTGGCACACTTGATTCACAACTGCTGGTGTCTTTCAGCCTGGGGTTTAAATAGGAATTTGACGGTAGCTCGCCCTTATTATGCGTTCCTCATCTTACACTCGCCTTTCTTTGAGAAAGCTCCGCATAGTACATGGGAACCCTATTGGTCTCCCTTCTACAATGTATAGTTCCAATACTGTACTGGGTGCTTCCAGACCATCACTTGGTGTTTATTCACTGGTGTGAGAAATCAGGGTTTATATTACGAAAGCCAAAGCAGGTCCTTAAAATCGAGCTGCAAGTTCTCTAATGATGGCAGTATTTTCCCCATCATTTTTTTAATACCAATCTCTCTCTCTCTCTCTCTCTCTCTCTCTCTCACGCACACACACCCTCTATCACAGAAGATCAAGATTAATTCAGATGATATGAACCAGCCCCTATATAGACAAGTCAGTTTTCGTCGCCATTGTTTGGGCTCTCTGTTGTTCAGAGTTCCCCCATTTACACCCTGTACCCTTTCTTGGCTTTGACCTTATGCTAACTATTGTCAAACATGGTCACTCAGAATTTGGTGGTATAAGAAGCAGGCACTGGCACCTTTCTTCAGCAGCATAATAGACAGTTTTGCTTTCACACCTCTTAATAGCCTTTTCAAAAATAGGTTTTTCTTGCAGGATGCATTTTTTCCCCAACGATGGCAAGTTTTACACCTCTAGGTTTGCAAGAACAGATGAGGATTACTTTTGCATATTATAAGAGGATGGTTCCCCCATCACTGTACCATGTATTCCCTGATCGCACACAGTGACTCCTCCAGCTTAGAACCCCCTTCCTGTCCCCAGGCCAGACTTTAACTGTCAAATGGATCAACTTTCATTTCTTAAACCAACTGCACCAGCTTCTGGTCCATTACCTGACCCAGTCCAAGGTGCTTGTTTCAACCTTTAGTGCCCGACATGGCTTGGGAGTAGTGGACTTCGAGGGTTGCCCTTTCCCATCTGACTCAATTATTGAGAGCTCTCTCAAAAACCTTCCTTGGGTTCCCCAACTGTCTAAATTGAGGTGGGACCCAAGGCAATGGTCTTCTGTGTTGCGGCACCCTGACAGATCATTGTCTGAGGTAGGATTACCTGGTGCTGAGCTGTGTATATTTTCAGCATCAGGTGAAGACCTTTTTATTGCATGGGCCCTTCCATATACTTCGCATTTACTGATTGATTTAATCTGTCCTCTGTCTCTTCACTTCTCAGTGTCTGATGCTTTCATTGTATTTTTGTTTCGTATTTGTTTTTTTTCAATCAAAAAATTGTTTGATTGTGTGAAGACAGCTCTGACAGGCTTTGGTTTGAGGAGCAGTGTATAGAAAAAAAAGGAACTGAAATATACAATCTTTTGAAACTGGGTGTTTGAGAATCTCCATGGACAGACTGGTCAGTTGAGCATTCTTAAATTTTATGCAATTCACATTATGGTTTATTGTCACCAAAGGTTGTCATGCAATCATCCTTTTGGGATCCAACATAACTGGACTTTTCTGTGCACTTTTTGTTTACTTGTGCATGATTCCTATGGAAAAAATCTAAAGACCCAATCCTAACCAACCTTCCAGTGCCAATGCAGCCTCAGTGCAGCCCCAAGAGAACAAATGTTCCCTTACCATGAGGAAGCCTCCTTGACTGCTCTCCCACTGCAGGATGCAGCGAACACCCAGTTGGTGTGGCTAAGTCAGCGCTTGAAAATTGGAAAGGGTTGGGCTGAAAAGGCTGTAAGTTACTCATTGACTTACTGGTAATGATAGCCCATACTTAATAGTGAGAACTGAGAAAAAATACTGTGCTTGAAATGATACCAAGTGAAATGAAAGCTGTCTCTGGGATGGTGGTTCTTGTTGATGGTGATTGTATCAGGTGTGTGTTGCAATAGCATACAAGCGTAAGCTCAACTGTAGAAGAATCCTCTTGAATTTTGTAACACTCAAACAGAACTGGCAAACATAATACAAGAACAAACCGTAGACGTTTTCATTATCCCAACAAAGCCATGAGTTATGAGTTGGTGCCGACTGCCAATTTGGTGTCATTTAAAAATATAAAACAATCCAATGCTCTCACCCCTATCTTTTCTGCTGCTTGTGATGCCGAAAGAGTTGTATTTTTGGTCTATGGTCAATTGCGTCCAATGTGAAAAATCAGCCATTTAAAAATCATAGCAGCCTAAATGATCGGCATGATCCCCAGGTAGGTGCAATAATATATTTCATAAGGGTGTCCATGGTGTCCTTAATCATATTGCAAAGCTGGTGTTAATTGCAGTTATTTATAAACCTTCTTGTTTAAAAGAAAAGAAAAAAGACTGAATCTGAAGTGAGAGGATGTTTGGATGTGGGTCCTGCAGCAACAGCTCCTGTGGTGTGATAAGGAGGGACGATATGATACTGACACAAGGTTATGCTCAGATTCATGAAGATGAGATTTCTTAAAGTATCAGGAAGGCTAAATAATTCACAGGTGCCAGGTTCATGAAAGAAATATGCTAGCCTGTCCCGCAAAAGAATAAATCAAATTTCTTGCATGCAGCATCAAGAATCCTTTTTTTATTTTTTCCAGCCCAGTCCCGTGCCATCTCTTCAAAAAATGGCCTCTCTCCACCATTCCATACATTGGTTTCAGTAACATTTCCATCATGTTTATTAAACAAGATTTTCCCCCCATTTTAAAATATTTTGCCTTAACTACTCGATGGTGCTTTTTAGTATCATTTTACATAATTTAATACAATTTGTTCCATCCATTGGTTTTCATGGAGATACAAGCTGTTCGCTTGTGGAAAAGCTGGCATAAAAACCTAAGTTGGCAAAGGATCCCCTCCAGGAGTTTGTTCAGATTTGAAAGTTTTACAGGGGCACCAGCCATTTTGAAGCATATCCATGTTACGATTGAATCAGAGAGAGAGAGAGAGAGAGAGAGAGAGAGAGAGAGAGAGAGAACACACACACACATTTTGGAAAGAACAATCTGTTTGGTACTTTTTCCATTTTCTTTATGGGTTCTTCGAAATGGGAAACAATTGGCTTGTAACGTTTGATATGCCACACTTGCGTTAAAAGACCCACAATGCTCGTCACAATGGCTTTCTTGAAACCATGCTTACTTAATGATTGAAAGCGAACACAGGTGTTTCTAAATTATTTGTGCAGAAGGAAAAATTAATCGTGAGTGGCTGTAATGATTAGAACACTAAAAGAGGCAAATTCGCAGTAACTCCTTGTGTTCTGTGGTCTGTTGCTTCTCTGTTTTATGGTAGGACCATAAGATCTCATCCTACTTTCTTAAACTGTGGACTACAATCAGGGCCATAGTCAACTTTTTTCACCAGGTGGGCTGCTTCATTTCTGCGTATAGCCTCAGAGGAATGAACAGCAGTGATTTCCATAAACCAACAGACAGCTCTAGATCTCTGTCACTTAGCCCAAGCAGCTATGTACAATTTGTGTTTATGAGTTGTAGCATCTGATACATATCAGCTGAATAAGAACAGCTATTATCAAGTTTGGCAGCATTTTTCTACACCTTCATTAAGTACATAATGATTCCCTTAAGTTAACTTTAGCCCCCTTTAAGTACCTTGTCTTCCTTTCAGTCATAGTATCTAAAGGGGAATTTGTTCAGAATCATTCAAGCAAACTAAGAGCGATACTGATCTTGGAAAATCCATCCTGGGCCAGGGAAAATATTACATTGGGCAGAGTTGGGTGGGAGGAGTTTGGTGTGCTGTTGCTTGCTTTATTTAAATAAGCCCTCTTTTTTCAAACAGAAGCTTGTCATGTCACACATGAAAACACGGTTTTCAACTGGTTATTGCACAAGGCAGGTTGGTGCTCCAGATAGGGTAATGCTGCCCCGGCTTCACTCTAGCCACAGCTAAAGTGCATTTATAATCATGTGTGCTCCATCACTCAGATGCATAAACTCAGATGCTGCCCCTGGCCTCACTGTAGCCACAGCTAAAGTGCGTTTATAATCATGTGTGCTCCATCACTCAGATGCATAATCCTTGAGCTGCTTGCCACAGTTGTTGGTGGCCATTGTTGTCTCATGGCACGCTGTTCCCTAGAAATGAAATTGTGTCCTAAAAGTACTGTGAACTGGAAGTATCAGAATGTATATGCTGAACAGGCACTCCTGCAATTGCAGAGGTGCTGTAACATACTGTGGTGGTCATGGAAACTATTGCAAAAGTTTAGCCATTGACCTGTGGTATGTATTTTCCATTTCTCCACACTATCACGGCCATGTATGTGTCCAAAGCTGACTGAATGTAGACCAGATTTTGGCACTGAAAATGACTCTGTGCCCCTTTCTGCTTTAGGTGAATTTATATATTCAATTTATACAGCCTCTTCCTGGCAACCCTTCCTGGTGCATCACTCTTTACAAACCCAGCTAATGTTGCTTTCTCATGATTTATCTTGATTTCCTCACCTGGTGTACAGTTATTAAAAATGAGTAAGCACAGAAGAATGATAGGGAATGTAATCTTATGACTGGTAAATGAGATACAATGTCATCATTTTAGGAATTGTCTTGAGATTACTTGTCTGGGTGGAGTCATTATTGTGGTCTTACTCTCCAGAATCTTTATTTGTTACGGGGAGAGCCTTAAATTCTCTGAATGCTAACGTGAGCTCTAGAAATAATCTTGTCACCTAGTGGGGCCGCTCTGCTTGGCTTTAAGGTATTCACTTTGGAGGGACATTTTACACCCCAGTATGCATTATTGTTTCTTGATCAAAGAACCAAATAGACTGCATAATGCATTCAGATTCCGCCTGAATACTATAACTGCTATTCAGCCAAAATTAGGGGTGTGTGTGCGCATGTTAGTTATCTCGTACTCCCATTAGATGATGCTAAGAAAGAGCAGCGGGAGGTATGTAAGTTATCTGTGCTGTAGCCTGCCCTGGTACATTCGCAGCCAGGGAAGGATTATTGCTGATCTCGGAAGAGTTGGTGCTTTCTGTAACCCTATCGAAGCAACTAGGAGCCCTGTTTTCTCTTCTCCCTGGCCATCTGCTTGAAGCATCTGGTAATCAGGTGCAAGCCCCCACATCCAGAGCATTCATGCTTAAATTTGCAGCTACCTTGCCACCCACATTGGCTTTTGTTATGCTGCCAGAACGCACCTCTTTGTATATTGGAGAGCAGACTGGGACTGAAAATTCCACCAGCGATGCACTGAAATTGTGATGGCTGGTGTGACATTATCACCTTCTGACAGAGATCTAAGCCATCTATTTCCTTTTTCCCCCTCTTTCTCTCTCTTTGTTGTTGATTCCCTACTACTCTTTGCACCACCTTTTTGAACTCATACGTATTTGTCATAAACACACTCACACGCAGGTATGTAAAAAGATTGTGCATCACTGCCTGTCATATGCCAAGAAATTCCTTCTCGAGTTGTAACCATTTGTCTAATCAGTAAATTCATTTTACCTGTGTGCAATACACACACATGCACATGCAGTAAATATTTGGGTTTTCAAAGTTGCTTTGGCATTGCCTGGAGAATCCCCACGTGCAAGAAATCACCAAGTACAACAATGTGATATTTATTTTTTATTCATAATAGGAATCATAAGAGCAATTCCCACATCTACTGTAGTGCAGTGGTGCCCAAATTATGCGCCATGGTGTCATAGGGGGCCGCAGTGAACTCACAGGGGCACACCGGGCACCAAGGGATGTCCCCGGCGGCCTCTTTTTACTGGCTGCCCTGGTGCTGCCATCTTGGGTTGTGCGAGTTCTTGCAAGGTCTTGCACAATCCAAGATGGCAGTGCTACCGTGACAGGGCTCCGTGGAGGAAGAGCTTTGTGATCATAGTACATTTGGGACTGCTGCTGTAGTGTCTTACTAACCATAGCATTTCCAGCCTTATGCTAACTTTGCAGACTAAATTATTGTGAACTGGACTTGTACATTTTACCTGAGCTCAGATACTGATTTAGCCGTACACACAAGTGGTCCACAAAATTAGGGCCATGTGTTTAATTGTTAATATAGTGATGAGAGGAATATTAACAATGACAAATTAATTTCCAGGGTTTTGAGTAGATCCTGCATTTGCAGAACATAACCAGTCCAGCGTACTTGCTTGGGCTGTGTTGAGGTATGACAAATGTTACTTTCTTCCCAATATGTAACAGCTGCAGAGCAGGGAAAAGTTTGATAGAGACACTCTTTTATTCAAGGAGTTCTCAACCACAGATCCAAGTGCTGGGGATTTTCTACTGCCTCCTTCCTTTATGTCCACGTTCAGTGGTTTGGTGACTCTAGCTCAGGGGTGCCCAAAGTGCCTGGGGGCCACTTGCAGCCCTCGGGGACTTCCAATCAGGCCCTCGGGGAGCCTCCTGTCTCCAATGAGCCTTTGGCTCTCCAAAGACTTGCTGGAGCCCATGCTGGCCTGATGCAACTGCTCTCAGCATGAGGATGACTGTTTGACCTCTCACCTGAGCTGTGGGACAAGGGCTCCTTCCACTACTTGCTGTTTCACATCTGTGATGCAGCAGTGGCAGAGAAGCAAAGGCTGGCCTTGCTTTGTGCAAGGCCTTCTATAGGTCTTGAGCTACTGCAAGTCCTTCATTCATTCATATAAGTTCCATCTCTAATAAATTCATTTATGTAGATTTATTCAAATTTTAAATTTAAATTAATTCTTTTTTTCCCTGGCCCCTGACACGGTGTCAGAGAGATGATGTGGCCCTCCTGCCAAAAAAGTTTGGACACCCCTGCTCTAGCTCAATAGCATAAGGATATCTGTATGAAGTAAATAGGTCCTATAACTTTCTGTGTAGTGGGGAAGTAAAGCAACATTATTTGAGGGGAATGTTTTGGAAAGGACAAACAGATCCCAGGGCAATGGTCAGTAATGCAGGCTACTGCTTGAAGCAGAAACCTCTGGAGGGCCCCCTCCAATGGTGTGCTCCTCCATGCTTTGGAAAGCATGCACTCACAAGTTCACAGGCTCCCAGGCACTCACATGGTGCCTGGGAACCAGGCAGGAGATGGGCATATGTTCTCCTTCATGGTGCCACATGCAGTTACAGTGGTGGTAGTGAAGGAGGACTCTTACCTATCCACTGCCTGGTTTCCAGTTGGCTTTTCTGGCTAGACCCCAATGATGCCTGGCCAGGAAAGCCAATGAGGCAGATAAATCACTTGTCTCCTTCACTGCCACCACTAAAGTTTCAGGCGGTCATGTAAAGGAGGTCTGTTGTCCACCTCTGTTGACTGATTGCCTCCTAATAAGCCTCTTCATATTGGGAAACGGGGGCCACAGGAGATGGTATGCCCTGACTCGGGTGTGGCTTAACCTATTGGGCTGTCCAAGGCAGTCCAGTAGTGTTACGCTCTGCACTCCTGCTGCCACCGCCCACCTGCTCAGTCCTTGCCTCACTCCTTCCTCTGCCTAGGATCTTTAAACAAAGCAGGAAATGCTGAGCATGCTGGGATAGCTCCAGTGTGCTGTACACTCCCTGCTTCATTTAAACTAGAGCCATACAGAAGAAGGAGCAAGGTGAGCAGGTAAGACTGCTGCATTCCAGTCTGAAGAGTGGTCTGGCCCCTGCCTTTCCCTTTCCATCCTTTAAATCAGGGGTGTCCAAAGTTTTTGGCAGGAGGGCCACATCATCTCTCTGACACTGTGTCGGGGGCCAGGGGGAAAAAAAGATTTAATTTATATTTCAAATTTGAATAAATTTACATACGTTTACATAAGTGAATATATTAAAGATGAACTTATATGAATGAATGAAGGTCTTGCAATTGCTCAAGGCCTTTAAAAGGCCTTGCACAAAGCAAGGCTGGCCTTTCCTTTTCTGCTGCTACTGCATCACAGATGTGAAAAAGCAAGCATTGGAGGGAGCCCTCATCCCACAGCTCACGCGAGAGGTCAAACAGTTGCCCTCACTCTAAGAGCAGTTGCATCGGGCCAGTGTGGGCTCCAACAAATCACTGGAGGGCCAGAGGCTCATTGGAGACTGGGAGCTCCCTGAGGGCCGCATTGAGAGGCCTCGAGGGCCGCAAGTGGCCCCAGGGCTGGGGTTTGGGCACCCCTGCTTTAAATGTGTGGTGTTCTGTAATGGGCCCAGTGCAAGAAAAGGCAAAGTGAGAGGGCAGGGGGACAGATTGCTCTGCTGTGAGGATCAGTACAGAGGGATCCCACTCCTTTTCCTGCAGGAAATGCGGATCATGCTGGGAATGATTGCAGCGCTCTCAGCATTTCCTGCTTTGTTTAAAGAGCCAGTGTGGAGGAAAGGTGAAGAGGCTGGCTCTGTGGTGGCCTGGAGTGAGGTGGGGTGTCTGTTCACCACTCTCACTATCTGCCACCCAATTCAAATGTTAACCATTTGCCATATGGATGGGCCAGCCATGCCTGGACTTTCCAGGCAGGAGTACACAGCAGCAGACCCTTGTTGTCTCAGGCATGGGTATGTGCTCCACCTGTAGAGCCACTCCTGGGAGTAAATCACCCACTTCATCGCCTCTCAGCACCTCATTATAGCTTCTTATAGGCTCTTTTAATGAAAAAAATTGTGGAAAGTGGCAGGGAATTCAACAAATGTGTGATTTGGCCCTTAGCCTCTTATCAGCAGCCTGTCTGGAACAGGATCAAGCGTCTCTTCTCTCCTGATTAACAGTGCCTAATGGACCCTGTCTCCTAATTGGTTTCCTATTTCCCATGATCCCAATAAATAATTCCCTCTGGCAGCCATCATTCTTCCTCTGGCCAAGTGAATAGATACTTGGCCTGTGTAAGGTGCGTGTGCCTTGTAGTTTTTCTTCCCAATGCTGCTAGTGCATTAAGCCTTATCTGCCCCTGTGGATCTGTGTGGGTTCTGTGAACGTCCATTGCATGTGATTTAAATTAGTGGTGGTTTCAGTTTTTGAGGGTCCCTGGGGGGTGGGCAGTGAACTTCCCATCTATGTCATCCCTTTCCACAGTGTAGTACATATGTATTCACCAGCTACCCTCCTTCCTCATGATGTCTGGGAACTGGGCAATGGCTGGGTGATAGTCCTTACCGTCGCAGTTGCTATCATTACTCATGTCTACTGATAAGATCTGCTGCAGGCCACCTTGTGGCAAGCCTCTGTATTGAACCCTGCACTCCTGGCTGGATTACCAGGTGATGATGGGCAGCAGTGGCAGTAGGATTTGTAAATTGAGGCATGGAGGAGAAAAGGATGGTCCACAGTTTCCACGACTTCCTAATAAGTCTGTCAGAGTCCAGGACCCTGGAAGGCAGTGAGGAGCAGGTGGGAGCATCCTCTTCTCCCCATTAACCATCCTGGACACACTGGGCCTTGATGGGCAGCACATTTTAGAACTGTATAATGGGAAGAAGGTGGTCCATTGTCGCATCTGCTCCCTCACAGTTGTTCAGCAAGCATTTCTGCGGGCCCTGGCTTACCAGGGTTCCAACGTTATCACTGTCACCGCTTCCAGGGTTGACTGGGCATGTCCGTGAGCCCTTGTGGGGGCATGGACCCCTGGGCTTGGTCGTATCTGTGGGGTCACGCCTGATCTGAATCCTCCCTATATCTGCTTCTGTGCAGGTGATGTTAGATGTGGTGTCACTACTCGAATAAGGGCACAGAACTTATGCCTTGCAGAGTACATCCTGACCCACAGTGCCATTCAATCAGAAGTGCCATTGCAAAGCTTAAGTGCTCAGGAGGTGATGTCCCACCAGATATACCAGTGCAGCATCAGAACCTTTGACTTGATAACTGGCATTCCAGGGATGCTGGGATGGTGCTGCAAGAAGATACATTGCCCTCCAGCCTTGAGATTGGATGCTAGTGTTTGGGTTCACCATGTTCACCCATGTGTTGCCTGATGTCACAACAGGCTGCATGCCCTAGAACGGAGACAGATTTGGTGACATTTGGTTTGGCTGTTTTCAAGAAATGCTCTCTGTTCAAACAATGAGAATTGATTTGATGATTGTTAAAAAGAAAAGAAAAGAAATGCAACACTTCTCTCGAACTCATATTAATAAGGATATTTATGATGGTGCAGGGTGTTGACAGAGGTGTTGGCATTCCTTATCAAATCTGTATGTCAGTAATGAGGGCCTTTAGCACAGTGAAAGGGTATCCGCTTTTTTGCAAGCGGGAGGTCCCAGATTCAGATGCCTGGAATCTCCAGGTAGGATAGCAAAAAATTCCTGTCTGAAATTTTGAGAGTCAAAAGTCTGGCAGCCCAATCCTATCCACACTTTCCTGGGAGTAAGCCACATTGACTGTAATGGGACTTATTTCTGAGTAGACACGCATAGGATTGGGCTGTGGGTCAGCTACTGAATGGACCAATGGTCTGACTCAGTAGAGAACAGCTTCTTGTGATACAGATGAGCATTAATAACCCAGGGCCCAATCCTGTTCAACTTTCCGGGGCTGATGGGGCATATGCTGCATTCTTTGGTGTGGGGGGAGTTACAGAAGCCTCCTCAAGGTAAAGGAACGTTTGTGCACTGAGACTGCATTGGCACTGGAAAGTTGGATAGGATTGGGCTCCCATTCATTAACTGCTAAAACTGAAGAAGTCACCCCTGATTTTGAATGTGTATATTATGTGGCAGAAGTTTCTCAAACACCACCTGTAGTCATTAGTAAACATTAGTTGTGCCCCCAGGACTTTGGTAGTAATCTCCACTGATTTGTCGGACTTCTTTCCCACTAGGTATGCTTAGGATTCTGCGAGTTATATAAGTTTGGGATTGAAGAGTTTCTTGAGAAAAATTTACCCTTGAATCAGTTAAGGTCTTTATCCCAGAAATGCCATATATCTGTGAGAAATAAAACTGAGTTGATGCAACAGATCTCCAGGGTTGTTCTCTGCAAAATTGGCAAATAAACCACTTTGGCTGCAATCTTAACCACACTTTCCTGAAAGTAAGCCCCCAAATAGGACTTACTTCTGAGTAGACCTGGTTAGGATTGTGCCCTTTGTCACATTCAGACCCTGATCCTAAGTCTACTTGCATGGATCAAGTTCTGTGAAACCAAAAGCATTTACTTCCATGTAGGTATGGTCAGGTTTGCAGTGCCATTTCAGTATGCAACATCAGCCATGACCCTGTGAAAGTAGGTTCCATTTATTTAATTAGTTCAAATAATAGACCTAACCCAGTATTTTCATATACATTTCAGGGCTCCATACGTATGCTAGCAGAGACTGAAGTGCTATGCACTTGCAATGAGATTTCGAATTGTGAGCAAGGGGCATTGTCAAACATTGGACACCTTCAGAATTTTGGAACATGAGCTCAGTTTGTGCATTGGTGTATGCCTGCACCTGTGTGCATATATAAAACCATTATTTTTACACAAATATACAAAAGGAATTGTGGGAGACATACTGAGTGGCTGTGCTCCCAAATTTCAAACACAATCACCAAGAAACCGAGGAAGCATGCTGAGAAATTGACCTGAAAGGAACCATGTGCAATGTTATATACATTGGCTTGGAATGTAGCCTGTTTATTCCACCGATACATCAGGAAGCTGAGTGCTCAGATTGCCAGTTGCTGAAACCACAAACAAACCCATCAGGACCTTTTCACAAGCACAGAGAATGAACTGAGCGTTCAGAACAGGGGAAAAAAAGGCCTTATTGGCTTGAGTCACTGAGCTGGCTTCCTCTGACTGTTGTGCTGTAAGTTAGTCAGAGAAGTCTGACAGCAATTTAAGTTCCATTGACAATTGCTGTCATAATATTGAAGGAAGATTGTATCAACACTAGTGGTCGGTGTTCAACCAGTCATATGGACCGGACGAGTTTACCATATGCTTAACTACAAACTTTCCTTGGAACGCTCCTTTCGAGCGCTTGACGAGCTTATGATACCAATCAATAGTGACTTGCCGCCCAACATGGAAAGTAGGAGGCTTTGCGTAGAGAATACATAGTTGTGAGCAGGGGGTTTGGGGTTGTTTTCTTTCTTTTTTTAATTATAACAAATTGATACTTTGGCTCATATTGTTTTATCCGGAGTTTGTGTCTTTGTCAATATGTTTAGGCTGACACTAATTAACAGAGTGAAAATGTAAAAAAAAAACAAAAAAAAAACAACTCAGTAGAAAATGTTGAAGAATCATTTTGTAATATTAGAGTTTGTATAAGGCTGTTGTATGGGCACAATCCATCTGCGATATCTCTAATGTTTGTGTCATTGAAATGAACTGGAAGCATACAAGGGCTTGTTGTAGGCTAAGGTGAAAATGCATTTCCAGCGTTCTTGTTCGTTTGTATATTCCTTTATGGGGGGGGGGGAGATGTTTTAAGAAATGTGCCAGGTTAGAAACTCTGTGAGATAATTCAAACAGAAGTCTGACCTGATTCTGTCTCAATTTGCTATGTTTCGTTAGCATCGAGCCAATTTTAATTTAGTTACGTGTACCGTTGGCAGTTAATAATGAGCGTGTTTGAACAATATGGAAAGTACAGCCTGGGCTTAGGTAGGGAGCACAGGTGACCTTTCACTGCAGGTGGTAAGATACTGTGCTTGTCTCCTCGTTTTTCTTTCTCTAAAGCAGCTGTCTTCAGTACAGTGAAGGAGAAACTGACGCGTAATATAGATCTGCATATATGAGGTCCTGCAGTGTGTACTTAGCGAACACACTGGAGTTTTCAGAAGTTGGGGTAAATGGCAGAGCTAGTTAAACAGAGTTTGTCCAGCATTGCCCTCCCAGCCTGCCTCATTTTGGATAGTTCTTTGGTCACTGCCAAATCCAGTTTTTGGTTCCAATTTCTAAATTAGTTTAAAGGGAGGGAGAGTTCTTGTTTGGCTTAGTCTGCATTGCTAGTGATTTTGAGAAGTGGCTTCATTTGCCCTGAGGCTTTTCCTTTGTAAAAATGTCACAATGTGCAGATTCAGTGTTTGGTTTGGAGAGACCTAGTGCACACTGGTGGTGGACATCAAAATGGTGGGTGGATGCTTACCCAGAACAACCTCTCAAGGTGTTCCAGCCCTAAGGGATCTGGAGTAGGGGTCCCCTGTTGGGTCCTGAACGTCTCATGGAGCATCCCTGAGCTGAAGAGCCTCTGGAGAATGGTCCTGGCCTCCCTACCGTGACAAATCAACCTACTTCAGGATAGTCTTCAATCTCTATTCTTAATGCCTGCCCTTCACCTTGCCTACCAGTTGTGATCAACCTAGCTAAAGCATCTTACCCTTCCAAACAGTTTAGAATAGGCAGAAAGTGGCCAGAGAGTTGGAACAGACATAAGGAAATATTTCTTTACATAGTGTGTAATTAATCTGAGGAACTCCTTGCCACAGATCGTTGTGATGACACCTGCCATCACCTGGCCATGAAAAGGGGATTGGACAGATTTACAGAGGAACAGTCCCTCACACGTTACAAGCTGTGATGATTATACACATCCTCAGGGTTTTAGAGGTAGCTCACCTTTGAATGCCAGATGCAAGGGAGTGACAGCAAGATGCAAATTGTCTGTGTGCTCCCCAAGGCATCTAGTGGGCTACTGTGAGACACAGGCTGCAATTCTAACCACACGTTCCTGAGAGTAAGCCCCATTGATCAAAATAGGACTTACTTCTGAGTAGACCTGGTTAGGATTGTGCCCACAGGAAGCTGGACTAAATGGGCCCTTGGCCTGATCCAGCAGGGCTCTTCTTATGTTAAATTTATCCTGTTTTTCCTGAATTCTATTTTCCAGATTTTCTTGGAGAAGGAAAAGCAAATAGACCCTTCTCTGCAACCACTCCCTCAGTTGAGCCTCAAGTATATGACCAATATTTGTCTTGCTCATAGAAAGTTCTTTTAAAATATACTCTATCTGCTTACAAGACTGCTTTCTTCTCTGGTCCAGGGTCACTATTGCTGCTGCATTTTCCACCTCCAACACCATGTAAGAAATGGAGAGGGACTGGGTATGAAGATTCCTTTGGCATACACAGTCATCTCTGCATGGCACATTTTCTTCATGACCACAGCGGTGCTTTAAAAACTCAAGTTGCATGAGACTCCAGCAAGATAACTGGTGGCAATGTATCCACTTGTGGAAAAGGCTCACACCCTGAACCAGGAATATCTTGATAGTTGTGCTCTTTGGTCCTTGGGCATCCGGAGCTCAGCGGGATCAATATGAGTGTGAAATCTGAACCTCACCCATTATGAATTAGTGCATTAGCCATCTTCATGAACACTAATGCAATTACAGTGGAGACAGATGCCATCCTCAGTTTCTCTTATTTGTCACCACTCTCCCTATTCATTGATATCAAATTTTGTTTGTGTGTCCTTGTCTACAACTGGGATTTGGATTGCTTGGCCAGAAATTAGTTGAGTCTAGATGGTACCATCTGCTGAATATTCTTCAACTGTTATTAAGCTTACAATTGTTCTTGGCTGTTCTTTCTTCTTCTTCTTCTTCTTTTTAAAATAAGTGTATTTAGTGGAAAATGACAAGAGAGCTAAAATGGAGCACTTGTATTATTAGGCATTTTTCTGACTTTGGCAACTTGAGAGTCCTGTTGGCAAGATGTGCTCTGTGGATGTTGCCCATAAAGACACGTTTAGACCTGCTTGTGGCTTGGCTGTTTGATTAGTAAGCATCTGCAAATGTACAAGCAACAAATCGGAAAGTACGCAGCATATGTCTTGCAGAATCTATGAGCACTGATGACACTTTGATCGAGGTGAAGAATCTTACCTCCATTTCTCAGGCAGTCTGATGCTTGTTGCAGATGGAGGAACCAACACATACCCACTAATGGAAATGTGTTCCTGAACCAGATTAAGGTAGTGGCCCCGCATCTTTTTGTTGGGGACAAGTAGGGTTGCCATGTTACCTGAAGATTTATTTTTCACATTTTTATACCATTCTTCCTCCAAGGAGCTTAGGATGGTATACATGATTCCTTCCCTTTTTTATCCTCACAACAACCCTGTGAGGTAGGTGAGACTGAGAGATAGTGATTGGCCCAAGGTTGCCCAGAAAGCCCCAGGAAGCTTTGTGACTGAGCAAGCATTTGAACCTGGATCTTCCAGGTCTAAGTTCAAGTCCTGCTACTCTGCAACTCCACCCTGACTGGCAGAGTATTGTTTAGGTAAAATATTGTTTAGGTAAGAGGAGGGAGTTTGGGGAAACTGGCAGTGGCGTGTTTCTTGCCCATACAGCTGGTGTGCAAATATACACAACAAAGTGTGCATTTACATGCATTTCTTTTTTGAAAATGAATGAAATGCATAGACATCTCTGTATCTCATATGATTCTGTCTCCAGAACTTTTCATTCCATCCCAAATTTGGATAAGAGGGGAATTCGGTGACATCTCTAGCTGAAGCCAGTTCCCTCAGTCAAAGTCCAATTCTCTTGGCATTGTCATAAGATTCTAGGCCTGCTTGTGCTTTTTTTTTTAAACACACGTGTCTCTTGCTTTGTGACATAATGCTGTCAGTTCCCAGTAAAAGCTGGGAGAAGGGATAAAAAATCCATAAGAGTTAGGATTCATCTGGGCTACATTAAAAACATAAAGCTTCTGCCATAAACCGGTTTTCACTAAGCCGTAAAAGTATCAGGTCAGACTTTTGAGGCCAAGGCTGAATCTTATCCCTTGTAATCATGGACTTGTTCTCAGCAAAGGAACACTGTTCAAACATGACTGAAAGCATCTGTGTTTTAGAAAATAATAGCATTGTTCTTCCTTCAGTATAGATTACGAGGGCCCAGGACTGACAGCTGCATATCCCAAAGAAGAAGGGGTGATTATCAGTCCATAAAATAACAGCAAGAATGTCTTGATTTTGTTGGTGGAGGGTGAGCAAGTGGCTTCTTGTAAGCGAGGCCCAAATTGAGGGTTTACAAATGTTGTTATAGTAAATACCCTTCAACTCAAGAAATGAATTGCACCTTTGAAAACCTTCACAAGCATACACAGGACTGCGTCTGATTGGTAGATTTTATTGATAGGTGCCATTTGTATCTCACCTATCCTCCAAGGAACTCGGGGCGAGGTGCTGAGGGTTCTTCCCCTGGAATGACCCTATGACAGTGGATCCCAAACTCAACTGGGTCATGATGGCCCAGCCTTTTCTTCCTGGCTTAGTCAGGTGCTGCCATCTTGGATCTTGTGAAATCTCACAAGATGGAAGATGGTGATGCCCAAATCTTACAAGATTTTGTGAGATTCAAAATGTTGGTACCTGGGAGAACAGGTAGAAGGGGGCATCCTTTGGTGCCCCTGTGAGTGCGCTATGATGCCATAAGACATTGCAAAGCATGCATGGGGAACCCCTTCCCTATGATGTAAATCTGATTGACAGAGTAGCCCAGGTTGGGCTATATATCTCCTGTTTTTTGGTTCACCACATGGAGATGAGTGAGTGCTTGCAAATCCTCTTTCCCCACCCTGTGCATCATCCCCAGATGAAAATACTGGGATGGAACCTCCAAATACCACATGATCACATGGTTGATTTCGCTATATTAAACATAAGAATTTGCCCAGGGCCAGCCCATCCATGAGGTCAACTGAAGCAGTCACATCAGGCAGCACGTTGGTGAGGAGCACCCTTCTCTGTCCTCCTCCTTGCCTCCACTGCTCCTCTTTCTTTAGTAGCAACCCTAGTTGGGAAGGGCATCTACTTTCATTTTGGGAGACTCTCTTTTCCTCTCCAGCTTTTCTCTCCCCTTTTTCTCTTCTCTCTCTTTCTCCTGCGGAGCAGCTTCTCGCTCATCTTGCCCCCCCCCCAGTCTTGACATATGCACCATCTGTGGTGAGGATTCACAACCATAAGCACAACACAAGATACTTGTCACTGTCCTGCCCTCAAATAATCTCACAGAAGCATTAGCCTATGTAACCTTCTACATGTAGCCTTCTATGAGTTGAGAAACCTTTTTAAAATGCAACCCAGAACTAAATTCACCTGTCAAATTAAAATGTAGGTTTAATGTATTTGTAACAATTGCTTTAATTGTATAGGCAAGCTCCAGCTTTGCATAAAAACAAAATGAAGTTTGTTCGGGGACGTTATGATAACACAGGCCTACAAAATGGAGGGTCAGAAAAGTTTTTCCCAAACTTTATGGTGGTTTGATATGAATTTGGGGTGCCGATTCCAAAAATGGCACCCGTTTTGCCCTATCACGTCTAGTTTTGGAGATATAGTATAGCCTCATTAGTGAATGGTTCAAGCAGCTTCCTCATGAGGAAGCTGCTTGAACCGATCACTAAAGAGGCTATGCCGTGTCTCCAAAACTAGACGTAATAGGGCAAAACGGATGCCATTTTTGGAATCGGCACCCCAAATATACCCAGGAATTTGTGTAACGTTTAAGGAAGCAAAATGTGTATTGGCCTGTGTAATTGCCCTTCTCGGCACCTTGTAACACTCCTCCTCCCCCCATCTGAGCTCCTCTTCCCTTGTAACACTAGTATAGTATGTCTGAATAGAACTGGAGTAGCTAGTGTTTCTTTCTCAGTCTCCAGAGGGTCCAGAGATAAGCAGAATGATCCAGGGGAGGCATAGGTCCAGGTGGCAAGAACATCAGCCATGAGTCCAAAGAGCCACAAGAAGGTCAGGTGGTCCAAAATAGAAAGAGGGGCGAGGTCTGGGGCAAACAAGCAAAGATTAGAAGAGTCAGGGGAAAGGTGATATGGGCCAACACAGTAGAGGGCAGGGGCTGGAAGGCAGGTGAGGTGAGCCGCAAAATTTACTACTCATAGCCACAAGTAGTATGTACAGGATAGTATCTGGGGTGAAAGATGTTAATCAGCAATGCACAGCAGTTGTGTGAATTAGTCCTTTCGTTGACCCAGTTGGCGTAGATTTAAAGTCACCCTTGAATCAATTAACAGTGAAATCCTATTCATGTCTACTCAGAAGTAAGTCCCACTGACTTCCATAGGACTTACTCTCAGGTACGTATGTATAGGATTGCAGCCTTAGTTTCTGCATTACCATGAAAAGATTTCAAAAGATGACTGAATTTTGCAAGTTACTATATTTTGCAGACAGTTTTGTCCCCCCAAATATTTAAATTTTGAGACATCAAAACTTTTTTTAAAAATTTAATAATGTAATATTAGTAACGGGGGGAAGGGGGTATTTTATACTGTACGCATGTCTCACTGATAGATAATAGGATTACTTAAGCTTTTGTAATATTATGCAATATTTAAATTTATGTTGATTTCTTCCATTTCACATGTAGTAATTAATTTTGTCTTACTGACAGATGATTCTCAATGACTGATTTTCAAGAGAAAATCCAGACAGGTATTTTTAACACTTTGTTTTCATTCAAGATGGCTTGTATTTGTGGGTTTTTGTTTTCTTTAAGGGGCAATTATTCAGGCTATGTTGTGAATTACAGTTTTAGTATTATTTTGATGGCAAATCAGCCCTCTTACACCTACAAATATCATTCAAGGGGGAGGTGAGGAAAAGCTTTTAAAAGTTCCGCTCTGCTCCAAACAAAGCGCTTAGGGGGGTTTTCAGCATGCACAGGTCTGTTGCATGCTTGGGGAAGAGTTCCAGTTCATTTCAATGGAAGGAACACATTGCATGAATTCATCTCCTCCGCTGAAATGAATGGGGAACCACTGTGAGCAGTGGAGCGGTCTGTGTACACTGGGGGACAAAATATACTGTAATATCAAATCACCCCCTTTCCTTGGCTAGGCTTTATTTACAAATAAACTAGGGGAAAAATCAACGGTAATAACAAATGAACTGCCTGTTTAGTTATACTGCATAGTACAACCCTTCCTAGACTGTGCTTCCTACAGCAGCATGTTTGAATGTTCACCCACAGGGCTGGCTCAGAAAGAGCCCTGGGCAAAGTACCTTCAGGTGGCTTCCTCATACATTGGCAGCCTTTCCCATCTGGGCAGCCCCTGGGGGACTCCCTGGTTAATGGCAGTGGCAGGCAGCAGTGGAGCTCCTCTCAATGCCTGGTGGCTGAAGCACCCATTTTACCCCCCCCCCCCACCACCAGTGCCTTTGGAGCCCTGTGGGAAGATTAAAATGGGTGCTTCCACCATGCTAGCACTAAAACAAGTGCCCACAAGAAGGAGGAAAAATGTCTCAATGGCAGAGGGTCCTCCTGGGATACCAGGTCCCTAGCATTTCTTCTAGCTAAAACATTTCTTGATATGCTAGCTTTCCACATGCAGGGTTTCATTCTTTCTTTTTTACACTGAACAGCATTCAAACATGCTATCCTCCTCCTGACCCCTGAAAGGGTACAATCTAGGAAAAGCTGTTTTGAAAGTGTAGCTTGCCTTCATGTGTGATCGCTCTGGGTTTTCCCTGCACGCCTTCTGCTTTTTCACACCCCATATTCCTCTGTTCACATTGAGTGCTGTCCAGTCCCTATTTCTTTCCTAACTGACATTCACGGTAAGGATCATGCCATTCTGTCTCAACTTCTTTGCGATGGATGTGTGGATAGAGTCCTGAAATGGAAGTTTCACCATAATCCTCAGTGTGAGGCATCTTGCAGTTCCTGTTATAAGCCCCTTCACCAGTCTGGGTCAACAGAATCTCCAAGGCAGTGGAAGAGTCTTTCCCCCAGTGTGCCATTCCCCTTCTTGGCTACTGGCTAGTCTGTTAGGATGTTATTGCACAGGACTGCTGTCCTGTCATTTGTCCTTTGACTTTATATTGTCTTCTCTTCCGTTTCAAGATTTGTAAGCTGCCTTAAGCCATGGATTTAACTAACTTGTTTATTCCATGTCTGTCTTCCCTCATGAAACTCAAGGCAGCATCCAGTGTGTCCCCAGTTGGTCACCGATCTAGGCACTGAGCACACCTTGGACTGCTTTCAGCCAAGTGGCTAAATCATGTGCCTTCAGTGCATGCTGCAGGAGAGGCAACGTAGACATGTTCTCTGCCATCAGAGCAGCTCAATACTGTAGCTTGTCATTTTGGTGTAGCTAGAGGGAACTCGACATGTGGATAAGTTCAGTTAGCATTAATGTTCATCATAACCTATGAAGTTTGTCAGTATGTAAGGAAAAAAGTGGATGTTTTGAAAGTATGCTGTTTTCACTTTCTATGAAGGAAACGATGGCATATTGTGCAGGCATTTATTGGCCATAAGTACCTGAATTATATACAGATTGAAAATATCACCTATTGCTTTAGAGACAAGTGCAGGCCAGCATCACCACATAGCCTTAGGGCACAATCCTAACCAGGTCTGCTCAAAAGTAAGTCCTATTTTGTTCAATGGGGCTTACTCTCAGGAAAGTCTGGTTAGGATTGCAGCCTTAGGCACTTATCACTTAGGCAGCTATGGAGCCCAGCTTCCTGGCAGGGCACACAGCTGATACCTGCCCTAAAGCCCTCCAGGGAAGACTGGACCTAGCTGCCATTTTGCTGGAAACTGCTCTCCTTCCTACAGTGTCCTGGACTGATAGAATGACCTGGAACTGGGTCATCATGGGGAAAAAAATTGACATCCAGCAATTGCCAAAAAAACAACCAAGAAAACCAACTGCTACCTAAAGAAGCTCCCCCAAAATCTTAAGGGGGCTCCCCAAAGGGCAATTTGACAAGAACCCCCTTAAATCTGGAGCTGGCCACAGACAAATGGTTCTAGCACTTGTATTTTCCCCCCACAGTGGATAAATAGAGGGCACACAACACATGTGATGGTTGTGAAGCACCAAAGGTCTCCATGCCAGATCATATCCTCTGGTTTACCCAGCTGAAGTCTAACGAAGACTTCAACCTTGCCTGATTTACGTATTTCTTTTTACAAGAATGCCTGTGGTCTGATTTTAGTACAGGCAATCCCTGATACAAGTCTCCCTGTTATACGTTTCCCCACATTTAAGTCTGCAGCTGCTTGAGGACCTAGACTTAAAAAATTCCCCATGTGTAATTCCTGTACATCTGCCAAGCCATCAACACACCTGCATGCTCTTCTTTCTCCTCCACCCTCTAAGCTCTTAAAGGGATAGAAAAAGAAATCATGTTGATGTAATAGAGATACTTTGGGGAAAGAATTTTGTTATTTTGTTTACAGTACTGAAGAAACTAGGGAAGGGTCTTTGTTTGGAATAGAGCTCAGATAAGTTTGGAACAATGAGGTGTGTTGTGTGTCAAGCATCCTGGGCACGTGCAGGATGCTTTACAGTAAAGCGTGAATTAGGGTCCAGTCTGATCCAACTTTCCAGCACTGTTGCAGCCATGCCAACGGGGTATTGCACTGCATCCTGCAGTGGAGAGGGCAGTCACAGAGGCCTCTGTAAAGTAAGGGAACATTTATTCCTGTACCTCAGGGCTGCATTGTGATGCATCAGCACTGGAAAGTCGAATAGGATTGGGCCCTTAGAATTATCTAAGGGTCATTTATGTGACTTCATGTGAAAATTTGAAATGTTTCGAAAATGCTCATAGTGACACATAATTATGTATGAGGTTCATTAGAATGATTACTGGTTCAAAATGTGTGTGTTGTATTCTGACTTGCTACTAATTGATATGGGGGTGCACTGGTTTATACGGGTTCAAAACTTCATATCATTCTCTACAGTTCTTATCCCAGCCTTATGCCATTGTTTCTAATGGGAAAAAATTCCCCTCTCCAAGTCCAGTATAGGGCATGGGTTCGATCCTCATCAACTCCTATTTACATTATTTCTTATGGGGGAAAGTTATCCTTTGTATACCGTTTCACTATATGTTCAAACTTTCAGTCCCTAATCCAGTAAAAAGTATATATAAAAAGAAAAAGAAAGTAGACAATGCCATTTAAGTAATGAAATGATAGAGCTTGATAACACATAGCCTTACCTATGTACTGTGATGTTATCTGAAATATCTAGTTGACATTACTGATTTGGAATTAATACTGAACTCACTAGCTACAATGAAAATATGTATTGACTTGGGAGGGGAGGGGTGATATCATTTATGTCTAGGATCAATTCAGGAGAATATGGACCATCACTTTTATGCCAAACTGGTTTGTTTTGTAAAGAACAAGTCAGGTACACAAACAAATGCATTAAGAAAGGGATCATGTTTGAAATGTATTGGAATACTGCATTTCAAGACAATCCCTTTCTGTATTTTTTCCTTTTATTATAAATTCACTCCAGTATTTGACTAAAAATTATCATTCATAGTAATGAACAACAACAACAAAAAAGAATTCCTGTGGTCTACCCATGTGTTTTCAGTCTATAAAGCAAGAATGCTTGTGCATGTACATTAGAGCATGGAATTTAGCCTTGATGGACAAACTGACGGAATAAATAAATGTGTTGGATTAACCACCATTCTTTGAAAGAGGGTTTATGCTTTTTCCAATAGCAACACTAATTCTTCAGTGCAGTGTTTCTCCTATTTCCACATGTTTCTGGAAAGACTAAATTTCTGTGTGGTGTTTGTATGATGGTTAATTCTGGGAAGATTTGCCTTAATTGATGATAGAGCATTGCAGTTTTGATATGTGTTGCACTATCTGGTCTTTTTAGATTTCTGGTTTAATTTTGTTTGGTTATATGATTTCTTTGGGGGGAAAATCTATTAAATATTTTGTGAGATCCTGCACATGCACTTTTGCTTAAGAACTATGTAGTGCCTTGCTGCATCTAGATAAGGTCTACCTGGAAGAATCCCAACATCTAGCACTTGTGCTAAATGACCTGCTGGGAATTAACAAATGGTATACCTGTACCTTCTTCCTAGTTCCAAGTCTGGCACATCTGATAAGCGAGTTGTAACTTCACCTTAGATCAGAGGTATCAAACATAAAGCCTGTGGGCCGGATGCGGTCTGTGGAAAACTCTTTATCCAGCCCTCTGGCTCTATCGACATTACCATCAACTGCTGTCAGCTGCTGAAGTGTTAATGACATCACTTCCCATCCTCAACAGGCATCATGAATGCTATTTGGCTCTCTGTATGAAACAAGTTTGACACCCCTGCCTTAGACAGTGAGTTGGAGGAGCAGTATGCTGGCAGAGAATGCCCCCTCCCCTCGGTCCACCCACCGTCTCCCCCAGTTTCCATCTGCATGGAATCTGCCTCCACCCTCTCAGCACACAAAAGAAGGGTGAGGAGGGCATCTTACCCTTCTCTGTGTCCAGTGCAGTCACTGCAGCTGCTTTTTCTAGAGTCAAGATTTAAGTACACCACCCTGAGAGAGTAGAAATAGCTCAGGATGGACTTGGATTCCAAACTGTCTTACAGGACAAAAGTTTACTTTGGTACCAGGACCGACTTCCCCCTCTCGCATGGTATTTCGGTGAGGGCTTAGAACATTTTTGTTTCGTTTTGCATTTGGGATGTCTGCCTCCTGTGCTTCTATCACAGTTCCTTGAGTATGTTTTGCCCTCCTCTAGTTGGTATTTCCCCCTCCCCATTGTATTTCCAATGTATGTTCTATTGTTATTTTGTATTTTCTATTTTTTATTCTATTGTATATTATATATATTTTTTAATCTATAAATTGTTAGCTGCCTAGGGCATCTGCTTTCAGCAAAGGAAATGTGGGGTAGAAATCTTTTAAATGAATGAATAAACATTTTGCTGGTGAAATTGTAGTAGGAGCTGAGGATTTAGAAAGGCCATTTATAGCTATGAATTGTTGGTAATGGGGAAATGGGCAAGTTCCCAATGGAAGGGTCTTCAAAATATCAACCAAAGGAAATGTGAGGGTTGGCATGAGTTTTCATATATTGAATCTCCACAGATGCCTTGATCATCAGGCACGTTATCAAACGACCACCTGCTCTTTCTTCTCATTCCTTCTCACTGACCTCTACAGTTAGGAATAAAGTTTTGTTTGATCTGTTCTGGATATAGCAGTGGGTGCAGAAGTCTCTCTTTAGGCCTGAATGTGCAATCCATCCTCCTGCAGATTAAGTGACTCCTTCACTTTATCATTAACCATGTTGTCAGCTCTGTTGCCATTGGTTGTTTCTTGCGCCCTTCCTATCACGTCCGTGTCAAGAAATGCCATCTACATTCCTTTGCTGCCTGCGTCTTCTTAACATCAGTTCATACCCACTTGTCGATAGATAGCACATGACGCTTGCTCGCTTTTAGTCTTCCTTGGTAGGCTGGGTCAGGTTTCCCAAAAAGCCCGCCTGAACGCTTTGACTCTTGTTATCCTTGGGAAGAATTTGCTCCATTTGTGCATGATAAGACCGTGAAATCTGGTGCCACTTATTTAAAACAATGTTTGCCATTCCATGTTGCAGCATTTGAATGATTTCAAACAATTTACAGTCTGCTTCTGCCTGAACATAGAAAACACACACACACCCTTTATATATATTTCTCCCTCTTTCTCCAGTTTGCATCATACAAAGTTGCACTGAATGTTCTCCTATAGGGAGCAGCCCATGCAGGGGGCAGCCCGAAGCATCCTAAAGTAGTCACCTCAAGCAGTGTATAATCAGGCAATGAAAGAGGCAATGCCTTCTGCCACCTGGGTATGCACCACCTACCACCATCATGATGGCTGCTTCCTCTGCCAGGCCAAGTGCAGCTGCCTCCTCTATTTCAATGGCCACCTCCACAACTGCCTGGCGTGGGAGCTGCAGCATGCATCCAAAGGTCGGGGAAGCTTCAGTCAACCCCACATGCCTTCACCCCTGCCTTGCTGCTGGTTGAGCTCAGCCCAGATCTAGGTTATGTGAAATGGTGCAGTGTAGTGGATAGGCTTGGAGAAACCTGGGTTTACATGCTTGTAAAGTTTATTGAGTGTCCTTAGGTTGCTCTCTCTCTCTCTCTCTCTCGCTCTCTCTCCACCTCCCTCTCTCCTTATTTCACAGAGTGGTTATAAAGGTAGAATCAGGTAACCCTTATCTACGTTGCCATGAGCCCATAGATGAAAGACCAGGATGCATATATGATCCAATTAACAAATAGCTTCAGGCGCTCCTTCACAGGGACTCCAAAAAGATGTGGCTGCCATCAAATGCAAATACCTGGTCCAGGCTGAAATCAATGTGGCTCTGAGCAATGCCAGCTTCACATAATGTCTACCAGCCCAATGTACTCAATGGCTGTGTGAATGTCTCAGTCATGACTCATATTTCAGGGACATTTTATCCACATTTGGGATCTTCTTTGTTAAGAATACAAACAGCCAGGGATGGAGTCATGGATCAGCCAGAGGTGGTTGATGCTGGCCCACATCCATCAGTGGGTTCACCTGGCCAGGCCAATCCCTGAATCTTCAGAACCAGGGGCATCAGCAGCACCCAATGCCCCTTCAGGTGACAGGTGGGAGGTGCCATGGGGGGACCCAGTACAGGTTTTGCCACAGCAGCCTAATGCTGCCTTTAATGCTGGCACTAATGCTGACTTTTGCCGCAGCAGCCTAATGCTGGCACTGAGAAGTCCCCTGCTGGATCAAAACAAATCTCAGTTTAGTCCAGCGTTTTGTTTCTCATAGAAGTCCACCTGATGCCTTTAGGAAGTCCACAAGCAGTGCGAGTTGGCACGTAGGCCTCACCTGTTGAATCCAAGAAACTGGTGTTCAGTGTCATACTGTCTCTGAACCTAGCGTTAGCATAGAATGTTAGAGCTGGAAGTGATCTTAGAGGCAATCTAGATGAGCCCCATGCTCAGCGGAGGCAACTGCTACAGCATCCTCAACAGGTGGCAGGCTATCCTGTGCTTGAAAACCTCTAATGAAAGAGAACCCACAACTGCATGAAGCAGATTGACAGCTCTTATTCTTTAGCCCAGGGGTGTCAAAGTGAAAGGAGGGGGCAGTGGAGATGAGTGGGTAGATGCGATGATTACCCCTTGCCAATCTTTTGCCTGCGGCGACTGATTCAGTTGACTTCATGGGTGGTCCAGCCCCGGTGCAACCTATGACTGAGGAATATCCAGAGTACAAGTATGTCTGGGATTTGCCAAGCCTGCATATTTGGGGACCCAGCACAACAGATTTGTGGATTGTTCTTTTATTCATTTTGTTAAGTATATAAGAAAAACTTTTTGGCCATTCGTAGGGCATTTGGTCAGCTATTCCTGTGCCACCTCCCTTTTTTGCAGGACTTCCACATTTAGGGAGCATTCTAAATTCATTGCCGATCAATGCAAACTTTGCCATTGACTTCAATGGGATGTGGAGAATGAATAGCAACATTTCAGGTGGCAACAATACACAGGGGGGCTGATAATCATGCTCTCAGCATCCGTCTTCAATCCTTTTTTTGCATGTGTAGGTTTTTTCCAAAATATTCTATTAGTTTTTGTTACGTATGATCTCCCTTTTGTGAATCCATGCTGAATATCTTTAATTAAATCATAACTTTCCCCTGTTTTGTCCCTGATTAGTGTTTCCAATATCTTCCCCACTGCTGAAGTTGAGCTTACTGGTGTTTAATTTCCTTGATCTTTCCTAGAGCTGTTACGAAGCAGAAGTGTTACATCAGTTGCCCTGTCCATTAATACTCATCTTCTTTCATGTTTTTTACCTTTCAACTTTTAAAATTTTGCCTTGTGATCATCTCATTTTTCTTTTAGTTTCTTCAGTATTATGAAAATTATTTTAAATATCTCCAATATTTTGAAAAGAATGCATTTTAGTACTTTGCATTTATGTTTGAGTTCATATTCTCTATAAACCTGTGTAGCTGGTGATCTATGTAACTTACTTAAATCACCCAGTTGATCTCATGCATTTAAATTCATGCACACTTACGATGAACGTACAGCCTGGCCTTTCCCCTCATTTCTTGGGGAATCTGGAGCCAGGTTTAAAAGTTTAAAAGCAGATTTATCAATGGTTGTAAGAGGGGCGACTTGTACAAACCACTCGATGCTGAATTAAGCCATTTCTGCCCAATGTTGCATATATGCAAAAGGGACCAAATGTATCTATGGGGCAGGCAAAAATGGGTTATTGGCTTCAGACTCTCTATGAAGTAAGGTGAGGGACTGTTCCTCATTCCCAATCAACATTTGCAAGAGGTATAAAGCTTGAGTCACACATCCACATGAGCCATGGGATATGTCAAAATTTGAGCTCTGATTGCACAACATATCTGTGGATAACAACATGTGGTTATGGGGAAGCAAAATCTCTCTAGTGCATCTTTGCTGAATACAGTGCCCTTGGTATCTGCGGGTGATCTGCGGGTAATCTGTTCCAGAACCTCCCCTCCATGAATATTGAAATCCATGGATGCTGGAGTATAGGGTTGTGGCTCCACAATTACTCACATTAGGACTGCGCCAGGCCCTCTGGATGCAATGCCAAGCCTGCAGCCTACTCTGCGGACATCCCTTCTTCCTTAGAAGGCCTCAATAGGAAACCACTTCCAGTTTGCGCCAATGACTCTGGTCACATTATAGAAACCCTCTGTGGCTCAGTATTTGTGGATAGTGGAATCTGTGGGTGTTGAGCCCACTGCTACTAAGGACCCAAAGTACCACCTTTGCAGGTACTATTCTATGCACAGAAGTGGGTGCCCCTGCAACAAAGGAGAGGTTTGTCATTTTTCTGCTGCCTCCTGAGCTCTCAGAAGCTCTCCTGATCTGTCTGCCAACATGTGCTTCTTTTGAAGGACCAGGCTGACCATGTGGCAAAATACATGGATGTGCAGATTAGAACTCACCTGATAAATTTCACATCTTCTAGAAACTCATTTCACTTTCCTTTGGAGGAACGGTGACATTTCACTTTGAATTTCACTTTTTTGAAATGTCAATGCAAACAGTTAAAAGGGGGGGGGAGACTATGAGGTTATTTTGCAAACATCTGAACAGAAACCTAGGCAAGTCTACCCCACCACCAGATGTCACTTTGACATTTGTATCTGTTATGAGTGTAGTTTGAGTCTTTACAATGTAGCCATTACAGTGCCATTAACTGTTCTGTGCTCATATCAACGCAAATCAAGTGAAGACCACAACACAGTTTTACAGTGCATTTATAATGAGGACTTCCTGCCCCGTTCACAGCCCAGTTAAGGCAAAGCATGGTTAAGGTGATTGAGAGTCTTGCCGACATCAGAGAGCCTAAAGCAGCTTCCCCCCAAGTGCTCCAGATTAATCGCCAATTGGCCTGTGAGTTATGTACCTGCCACTAACAAGTGAGCTTCCTGCACATTTCTATGAATTGCCATTGAAATTAACCCCTTAATGCAAAGATGAAAGGAAAAAGAAAACATGACATTGTCCTTAACCCATATTGTGTAAGATAAAGGTAGCCTATCCTTTGATTGCTAAGATGGCATTTCATCTCTCTGGAAACCTGAGCATGACTGAGTGACTTTGAGCTGGAGGAGCAGACTGAATAACCCCCCCCCCCATTTTTTTCAGATAAAGTCAGGCACCGCATGCTACTGTAATGACATTTTATATCTTCTGTTCTGTAGTCTAGCAGAGGGAGCCACAGGTGTTCCATTGGAATTACTCACACATTTGTCGAATTGGACGTTCTGTCATTAAATAGACTTAAAACTAAAAAGCCTTTGTCTGTGGAAGGTGACCAATAGAAAGAGACTTTGGATTATCTGATATCCCATAACTTAATCATATGGCTCTTAAGAGTGAGGCATAAACAGCTGTGTCTCACTAATATGCATGCAATATGTGTAAAGTGATATGCTTTAATTCTAAACTTGTTTTCAGCAGGAAGAAAAAAGCATTTAGACAAGGAACATAAAGATTTGGCATTAACCATTTTTGTTCCTTGAGGCACAGTTATTCATTACCTGATATTTATTAAGTTTGCCCTGCTTATTAATATGCACTGCAAAGAATCCACCAGAACATTTTCAAACTTGGATAGTAAACTTTAGCAGATTCAGCTCCAGAATGATCCTAATGAGCCCTTCAGAAACCATATTATTTGAAATAAAAAATTATTTTGTTTAAAGGAATAACATTGTCTCTAAAAAGACCAGCAAAATGAGCCAATTGTGTTTTCCGTTAATTTATTTTTTCAGTTTTTTAATGTTACTAGAATGTGCGGATGTGAAATCTTTTTCCTTCCTTAATTGATAGTTTGTGTTGGTTTCATTTCTTATTACTTAAGTATGTATGCTTTAATAATATATTTTTAAAAAAAACTAAGACAAAGAAACTGTAGATTAGAGACTTTATTTTCAGGGTAAAATGATACGGATAAGTGAGAGTCAACTGACCAGAAATTATTTGCTTCTGTCTGTTAGACACGTAATGGAGTCATTTAACTAGTCAAATTAGGAGCTGTAGAAATGCACTATGCTTCATTACTGAGTTCGAATGGGCACCATTTTACATTTACGTCAAAAATTATCTCATAGCAAATTAATGTTTTCATTGTGCTGAAACGCCAAAGCAATGCAGTGTTAGCACCACCTAGAGGGCATTTCTAAAATATGTTGAATTTTTTTTCTCCCATGTAGAAGAAAACAATGACAAATAGATTAGCTTTAAACATTTTTAAAAGCATTCTTAATCAGATCAGCTTCACCTTCCACAGCTAAAAAACATTCATTCTTTTTGTCCAGTTTGGTGGCGTGAGACTGCTTGATGCCAAAGAGAGTAATGATGGAACAGCCTACTTTGGAAATTGCAATGAAAATAGTTGTCATTGACAGAGACCCCATGCTTTAATCTTATGCTTTGCATAAAGAAAGCATATTTTTCTTGGGGTCCACTTTCTTCCCCCTGCTTCTCTGAAACTTGTTTAAAACTTGTAACTTGTAAGGTTACAAGAAAGAAGTAATATTTTGAAGAAAGGAAGGAAGAAAGAAAGAAGCCAAGCCAGTAACAAGTTCCATCATTAGCTTGTAAAGGAACAAGTGGACACTTCTAAAAATTACTGATTCAAGATTTTTTCCGGAAAGATACGTCTTGAAAATTTACACTGTATTTTACATGAACGTTTATGGTGTCCAGGAGGTCTCCAGACTGTGTTGTAGTAAGCCACCTCAAGAGTATTCGAACCTAAAAACATTTTGAACAAGAAGTGGAATTGGTTCTGTGATAAAGTGAGGAAGAATGGGACATGTGTAGATTTCCAAGGAAGAAAAATAAGGACACACAAAAAACCAAAACAGCAGCAACAATCGGGAATTGGTCTGCAGATTCCCAGTTGCAGTTGAAACTTTAATTCTAGTGTCCCTTTTTTGACATGTTAAAGTCACTCTGATATTCTTTGCTTCAGCACATTCATTTGAAGAAATATTTCCTATGAATCTACCCCAATGTGACGACAAGTGGTATTTACCACATCAGGTGAAAAGCTGGGACCTAATAGGTGCTAATGGGCTCTGTGATGTGCTAAATGCCACTTGTCATCATGTTGGGGTTGTTGCATTCTTAACAAATATTTGCTGTATGGAACTAATGAGGCAAAATAATCTTCTGATGATCTCACTGTGGGACAGATGGACAAGGTAACATAGACCGCGGTCAGTGTTGTAAGGGTGGCTTTGCAGATGTTGGAGAAGTGTGGAAAAGAGAGTTTGTGCACTGGAATCCAAGGGGAATTTACACAGGGAGTATTCATGTCACCTTGAGAGGGAGATAATTGAATTCCTCCACATGAAAGCCCTGTGCTGGATCCAGGCCTGTGCTGCATCCAGTGCAGGGTTGGGGCTGGTGGCAGCGCAAACTGGAGCAAGGGGAAGCAATTCCCCTCCCCTGGGTAATGTGGTAGCGGCCTGAATGAGGCTACTCAGATCTGTGCTACCCAAAGAGGTGGTGCAGATCTGAGCAGCCCAGCATGAGGCCGGGCCGCCCGGGAGGAGGATGAAGATCTGGCCTAAATACGGGCTCCTGGTTCCACCCCCTGCCCGGGCCAATGGCAACCCATGGGCCCTCCCACCTGCTGCCTACCCTTCCCTGGCCCCGGAACGCACCCCGCAATGCCTCCCCCTGCTCTTCCCAGACCCCTGTGCTGGTGGCCTGCCACCAGCGCATACTTACCCTTCACCAATGCTGCTGGGGCTGCATTCAGCCTCCAGAGGTCAGTGCAACTCCACTGCGCTGACCTCCCAACTCACCCGGTTTCACAGAAGTGCCTTAAGGCACTTTTGAAACATTGGAAGGCTGGTGCAGGGAACTAGATGGCCTAGGGCTCTCTTTGGATTGCACCCTGAGTTGAGTAATTGCAGCTGTGAGGGTGCAACATTTTGCTTCCATGCAATATATTAGGCGACTCTTAAGTAGGCAGTCCAAATGTGACCCATGAAATCCACCGGCAGCCCATCTGTCATTACGTATGTTTTGGCCTGCAATGTATTTTGTAGTTCTTTGATTTTGCAGTCCCAGGCAGGCAGCAAAATTTGGAGGTTTATCAAGCATCCACTCGGCTACCATGTGGGGAGTGGGCAGGTGGGTGGGCAGGCTGTGTTTTACTTGGTGGGTCATAAGTACTGCAGGTGTAGCACAAGCAGGCAGCAGACCATATCACACTGATGAATGTTCATTCATTCCCTGATGCTTCAGTCGTATGTGCTCTTACCTGGGAGTAAGCCCCATTGAATATAATGGTGTGCTTACTTCTGAGTAGACAGGATTGCCCTGTGACTTTATTAAGACAAACAAAATCAGGAAGCAAGATCAGAGAATACCAGTTGGAGGAGGAAATGGTGGGAGAGAAGGATGCTTTTCTCTCTTGCTTATGGGCTTCCAAGTGGCAGCTGGTGGGCCACAGCAGGAAACAGGTTGCTGGTCTAGATGGGCCTTTGGCCTGATCCAAAATGGCTTTTCTTTTTTTCTTCAAGAAAAATGGGTCTCTTTTTTCACCTGCCTTATTTGCACTTCAGTGTTCCCCACACTGGTGTTGGTTCTCTTACTGTATGGCAAGAGAGCCATGACCCAACTTACAAAAACATACACAGGCTAGTAGCTCAAGTAGCCTAAATAGAAGAATGAATAAATTGTGATATTTAAATGATTTACCAGGGTTGCCATTGTGAGATCTGCAGAGATGGGCTCTGAAGTAAAAAGAACAGAGGAGCTCTACCCTCTGGACTGGAGGTGGAACTTGCTCAGTAGTGCTTGAGTCATGTCTCATTTGGTACCATTGATTTCGTTTGTGACACATGTATAATTCTGTTGAAAGCGACTCAGATGGCATTGTAAGGAAATGTGAATAGTTGTTGATGCTTTAATGGGAATCTTGAAATTATTCCAATTGATATGAATCACCTTGGATATTTTCTTATGAAAAGAAATGGATGAAGGACCAACATCAATGGAATGTCTTCTTAACCCACACAATTTCTGGGGGAGGGGGGGTGTTTCCAGGGTATGTTTCCAACCATAACAAATACTTAAATTGGCATGTCTAGAGACGTTGGTCATGTTACTGTTATCCATAATGGAATTGGTTTCTCTTCCTTTAATGAGAGAGAAGACAACAATCCATTCACGAAGTATTTGAACACAAAAGGCAATAGGCTCATAGCAAGATGAACAAGCCATGTGTCACACAGAACCCATCTAGAATTACACTTATCTTTGACACAAATGATCATTTATTCATTAAAATGCTGACTGCTTGCTATAGTTGAGAGACAAAAAAATTCCATGTTAATTGTGTCAAGTATGTAATTTTTGTTAGTACACTGTATTTTTCATATTTCAATGAGATGCTCTTCAGGGTCCTTTTGAAAAATCAGATAAATTGCTTGCAATATTATTTTCCCACTAAGCACAATATCTTAGATATGCACCGTGGCGTAAGTTCAAGAAGAATGACAATGACTTTAGGGCTGTGGTTATGATAATATGAAACTGGTAGACAAAACAAAATGCTGGAGTGATCTTCCATTTGTTTCAGATGTGGCTTTGAGAATAAGTAGTAGCAATTCTACCCTAACAATGCCTACTCGGAAGTGAGTCACACTCATTCCAATGGGATTTACATTCTAGGTTAGGCACAGGACACAGTTAAGCAGTGTAACGACACCATGTGCCTTCACATTATTGGTTCAGCTAAATAGATCACAACTTGTCATTGGTTCACGTTTTAACGCAAGAGGTGTTACAATGTGGGTTCACAACAGAACATCAAAACAGTGCATTTTGAAGCAAATCTTAGAGTTCATTGCCAAGAGAAGCATCTGAGAATATGGATCAAGGGAAACCTAATAAGACAAGTGATGTTTCTAAGGTTCTGCACTTCTCTAGTTACAATAGTGACATCACGACCATTTCCTCTCTCTTGTAGTTGTTTAAATTTTTTTTTAAAGGGGGGAGAGACAGTTGCAAGGGGAAAACATTGAACATGCCCCACTCCTGTGTGGCATGTTGGAGTTAAATTTGGCACCTGAAATTGGATCTGAAAAAACTGAAGAGTACTTCATCAGACCATTCTCTTATACTTAGGCAGGAGCCACATGCAGTAACAAAAGCTTTGATGCTGAGGTTTCCAAGCAATCAGTGGCATTCATTAGTTAGAACAGACAGCTAGCTCAATGGTCTGACTCGGTGGAAGGCAACTCCTTATAATGTACAGAATTGACTGTAGACAAGAGTTGACTACATAGTATGCCTGGTGGTAGCTGTCTTGCCCTCCAAAGGTATGGTAGTGTGATGTTTCTTGCATGGCAATTGTGTTATGTGCAGTTCAGTCATGTAACTTGGGTGGTGTTAGAGGTTGGCCAGGATCGATACTGGCGAAGAGCCCACTAGTCCAAGCTGATCCCTGACCCCCCAGTAGTGGTGGCAGTGCCCCATGTGTCATCAAGGATTGGGCAGAGGTGCCCCGGAGACCCAGGAAAGGCTTAGCAGCAGATGAACTGTTCTAAGGACGATATGTTACTTTATACCTACTCCCAGTGATGCACAATGTTAGGATTTGGTTGCAAGGATGAAGTCTCAAATGTATTTATCTAGAAATAGGTGCTTTTAAAATGACTGGGACTTGTGCTGAGAACCACGCTACCAAATTATTTTAAAAAATTTATCGTAGACAGCAAACAAAAGGAAAATGGCTAATGCCCCCATCCCAGTGGACATACTCTCCTATTTTCTTCTTCTCTTGCTGTAGAAATACACCTTACCTACTGACATGAAACTTGTCTGCCGGCACGGCGGTGGTTTAGCTTTCATGTTATGTTTACCAAGGCTAGACTGGAGGATCAAATAATTTATAACCATTCCTGTTGGGTTTTATGTAATAACTTTGGAACTCATATAAAGTAATGATCCACAAACTCTTTTAATGTTCATTATAAAATATGAAATATTTCTCAGAACCATTGCAATTATGTGACCAGACATAACTGTTTCACACATGAGTACATACAGGGAGGTTTAACATAACTTTATTATCTTCCTGTCTTTTCCTCTCATTGATGTGATAATAGTGTTTTAATATTTTTCTAGAGAAAAGTTAAACAATTTCAGAATCTCTGCTGAGGCCTACTTTATTGGTTTTTGCAATAGAGTACTCAAGAATAATTGTATTTATGATTAGAATGACACTAATAAACGGTGTATGCATAGAGGAGCAAATACCCCAACAGATTTTTATATAATTGTGTATGTATATGCCACTATATCTTTCACAAAACTAAAGTAGACAGAAGAAATGAAATATTTATAATCAGCGTATTCCTCTAGGTGTTTCTCATCTGCCCATCAAGTACAATTTATTCTGCAGCTAGATGCCCCCATGATTTACATGAGAGTCTATTTGTTGGAATCTGGACAGAGAACACAGATGCAAGGGGTGAGTAGGAAACAGAGTGGATATACTGTAAGGATTTAGGGACTCCTTCTGTTGATGGTCCTGCTGAGTGACTCCATCAGCTTGAGCTGAGTTAACACAAAGCAGTTTTGGGCATGACCTTGAGGCCCTGCAAAACCCAAAGTGAAATGACAGAGATTATGTGCATCGTTATTTTCTGTATCCTGTCTGCTGCATCTAATTTATATCCTAGCAAGCCCCTCCCATGTCATACTCAAGAGATCAATTGTAAAGAAACACACAGGTTGGAGAAAAACAGATTGCAGAGTGATGACTAAATGTAAGGGTGGTACTTTGACGAAGTTTGTTCAACCTTCTTATGTCTGAGGAGGAAACCAAGAAGTGTTGTTGTTTTCCTTAGATAAGTCAGCATCATGTGCTCCAATAAGCATATCTTATCTAGGTTCTGCATTGTAGGGTACACATACGCTAATTCTGATTGAAAGTCAGGCAGGTGCAGCGTTTTCACAGTGGGGAGTATACACAACAAGTATCAGTGCCTGATTGTCTAAACATCATCCTTGTTTTCATTTGCACTACTGCAAGTCTCCTTTTAGCTAGAATTCAAAAACTCCAGAATGCAGACATGTTCCATCTGGAATCCAATGGACTATGTCATAGTGGTTAAGATACAATTATTAGAACATGGTACAGAGCTTTGCTGGTTTGGACCAAAGTCCTGTCCAGTTCAGTTTTCATTTTCCCAGGGATGAAGATTGTTCCTCTGCAACTGGTTTTCAGAGACATACTTTCTCTGAACCTGGAGGTAGCATATATCCATCATGACTAGTCGTCATTGATATGGTCCTCCTTAAATTTGTTTAATTATCTTTAAAGTCATCTAAACTAGTGGCCATCATCACCTCTTATGGTAGCATCCTGTGAAGAAGGAGAGGTACCCAGGCCAGAGGGAGCTTACAGTAGTGGCACCTATGGAGACCAGCACTGGCCCAAGAGGACTGTTGGTGGAACCCCTCCCCACCTTCCAAGGGCAGCTTGGGAACTGTGTGCCCTGAAGGAAGGAAAGAAGAGGTGCTCAAGCCGGAGGGAGCCTATAGTGACATTTCCCATGACCTGAGAGTTTTATTATGTTATTGTATTTTATGAACATTTTGTAAACCACCTTGGGTATTTGCTTTGACAGGAGAGAGACAGGGTATAAATGCTTTAAATAAAGTACCTCTTTTTGAGTATCCTGAAGAGATAGCACATCTCTTTTTTCCTACCACAGCTTGTAGCCGTACTCCTAAGGGAAGCAGAACAGTCTCCCGGAAGTCAAAAGATTTCGTTTTCCCACCTCAGTTTCTTGCAAAGGACATTCTACTCAGACTTCTTATAGGAAATACTGTGCTCATTTTAGCTATCTCAAGGGCAGCAATGCAGAAATATTATTTTCATGAGTCAGGAACAACATGCAAAATGATAAGTAACCACAGCGAAAGAGAACCATGAATCCGTTATGCACGGCCCTTTCTAATGCGAGGAAACAAATTTGTTAAATTATTTCATGCAAGCCCTTTCTTGTGGGATATAACTCTGTTCTCTACATTTAAAGTTGAAATTATTTTACTTTGAGTTACTCGGTTCTAATGCATTGAAGTTAGATTTTGCTTACTTGTGCTTTTCCTGATGGAAAAATGGTGTGACTAATGATACAATGAGAAGGATAATAGATTCTTGAGGTGCAAAGGATGGGTGTATAGAAAGATATATGCCTCTGACTAAACGTAGTTAATTTAGGTTCTTTAGGATTATATGCAAAGCAGTTATCTTTCATTTCCCACACAATATATAAAATGTTCCCTTTCTTCAAGGGAAAATAAGATTCTATGTAAGAAACCAACCATCTTTTTTGGATCTCATTACTGTCCACCAATGTTGGACCGTCCATAGCCAATGATAATGTTCCAATAGCTGTAACACACACACAGACAAAATCACTCAACATCTTCATGTTACCACAGATCATTTTCACCTTTAGGGCTGTGGTGCCTTGGAGAAAATTCTTCAATCCACATGGCAAATGGTTCACAGAATGGACATGCCTATCACAGGGAGTGATTATGAATCTCTCATGCAAGCCGGGATTTTCTCATTCACTTCAGTTGGCAGAATGGGGATGCATCTATTGTGTTATCCCTACTACTGAACTGAGACAAATAGTATCTGCTCTCAGGAATCTCCAATGTCTGCATTGCTCTGCCATTTCTAGATCAGGTTCAGTGGGTTGATAAGGGCTTAGTGCCCTTGTTATTTAATCAGGTTACATTTCACTTGAATGCTTATAATAACTTTTTAAATATAACTGTGACTTAATGCTACAATGGCCTTATTTGAGGAACTATCAATATTGCTACTTTATATATAAAAATAGAAAATTCTAAAGATACACAAATATCATCAGAATAATTTTCTATTTTGAGTAGACCTCTCCAATACATTTTGGAGCCTGTACAATATTTTGATTTAAAGTACATAATTGTAGTGACGTATTTAACCATGAATACGTAGTTTCACATCAGCAGCCTTTTTTCTCCAGAAGTTGACTGCAATCTACCAAGTATGACCCTTCATGCAATTCCTATTCATTTCAAGGTGGGAGCCGAGATTGGTGGATGGCACCCAATGTGATTTTCACTCAGACATCTTTTGTCTTTTGCCATTGTCTTTGATATAGAAAGGAGGCTCCTTGTCTGTAGGCCTTAGCGTTCCTTTGCCCCCAATGACTGCTGAATTGTTGACTGTCAATATTATTCAGCGTACAGCTGACACACTCAGGTTAGCTTGTCCGCAATGCGGTCTCTTGAGATTCAGGGGATGTCACTCCCGCCTAAGTGGCAGAGTGATAATACATCTGTACTGTCGGCTTGTGACACCTCCCTGTTATGTGGCTTTGTCAGTGGACAGCAACTCCTGTCATTTTTGTTATGAGGCCTAACATAAAGCACACATCCCCTTGACACCATATCAACAGTAGAGCTATAAAAAAAGTTCCTGTCAGCCACGTTGCAGAATTCAAAGATTTCTATTTTGATAGTCCGAGTGGAGCGATGCCACTCTCACTTACGTAGGTGTTTAGAAGCAAAGGTTCCTGTTCTTGTCAGTTCTTCTTCCTCTGTTGAGAAATCTGTGTTGGGGGAAGCTTCTCTGGGATCACTGGGATCTATACACATTTCAAAGGCCAGGGTTAGGGTGAGACAAAATTGCATCCAGCCTTGCCATCTGCAGCAACACCCACAGTCCCACAGATCCCAGTGATAATGAGCGGCATTGCAATGCATAGGATGTGTTAACTATACAGTAATTGTAAAAGGTGTAAGTTCTACTGCAGAATAGAGTAGCACACAGCTTCTGAAGGAAAATGGGATGACTACATGCATGTGTGTACATGCCACAATCTAGTAGGACCTATTTGGATCAGCCAATAAGATACAATATCTTAAGCAAGCTTTAAGGTTTCAAATTCTCAAAACTTGGATGTTAAGTAATGAAGGTATGAACAGATGACGACTTAGTGGGAATTCATTCTTTACTATGCCTTTGTGTATATGTGTAGGTATGTGGTCAATTCAGAAGAGTGCAGGAGAAGGACTTGTGTCACCAGGTGTCACATAATGTCTCACCATGCAAGAGGTGTCCACAGTCTCAAGGCGAGCATCTCTAACTGAAATCAATGCGGTGGTGCCTCTTGCAGGAGCTTGGGATTGCTTTATTTTTTTTTTTGCCAGCAACTTGTGCTAGAGACTTTGCAAGCAGTGAATCAGTAGTTGGGAAACTTGGTCACTTGCTCAGGCAACTTCATGGTTCTGTCTCAGTCCAATCATCCTCACATTGCAACAATTCCATCTGGAACAGCCCAAACTCTTGGAGCTCCAGTAAGAAGCACAATTTAGAACATCCCATTGAAGAGAAAAGTTGTGGATGAGTCAGTGCTCTCTAAGGAAAAGGCTTCAGTCTGGTGTTGGTTCTTCCCATCGTCACATGAAACCTGTTTGGCTAAATCATTACAGATAAAAAGTTATCATAGTATAATTACCTATCCATTATAGGTATATAAAGTATGCAGTAATACCTTACATAATGCTGCATCTTAGCACTGATTTGTTATAGTACTCTTTGTCCTGGCATGATTGACAGCTATTCTAGTCAAAGGAAGCAGCACATTCTGGGTCAGTCAAGTTCCAGTTTCCTGCCTATTAAGTAAGGTTAATGATGAACTCTATAGCACTGTTTCACTCAGTGCTCAATTTTCCAATGTGCATCCTTCGTATCCTGAGTGGCATTATTGTAACTACATGGCATTCTTTGACACTAAGACCTCAACTGTATGGAGAGTACATCCAACTGAACACAGTGTGACTTACTTCTAAGTAAACATGCATTGGATTGGATTGCACAGTAACCATGACCCTTAAATAGGGAAATAGATCTAATTACCAAAAGTTTTTGAGGTTGACATAGCAGCACCCAACATACTTGTCTACTGAAGATTCATACTGATGATGATGGCAACTCATTGACTTGGAGCTTAAACAATCTTTTTTTCCTCCTGCAACCTTCTTCTGTATGCCTCAGAGTACACCTGATTTGTGATGATAACTCACTGCACTAATTTCTTAATGCTTAATTATAAGATGGCAATCACAAAAACTGAAACATTTTGATTGTTCAATGAAAATGTGAAAGTTTTATATTAATCATTATCAATCAATGCATCTTGTAATCTGAAGCACCAATCAAACAAGAGCCAATTTTTTTCCTCAGCTAATTAGGATTTGTCTTCTGTACCTTCATTGTACAAAATTGCCCTGATGCAAGTCTTGTATTGGGGATGTCTGAAGGGTCTTTACAAAAATGTAGCTTGCTTCCTCCTTTGTCTTTTTTTCCTTTTAAAGGAGTGCCATTATGAATGTGCCATTATGAAAGACTGAGAGATGCTTTAATTTTCAGAGATGCAGCAAAGTTTCACAGGCTTTGCAAGTTTGTAGAGAAATTGTGCAGCAACAACATAGAGAGTGGTTTGCTTTCCCTGCTCCAAATTTCACAGATGAGCATATAGAAGAATGATGGTAGCACGTTCAGCTCCTCAATCAGTTGATGCAAAGTGACCATTATTTATTTATTTATTTATTAAATTTGTATTCCGCCTTTCTCCTTGAAGGGCACCCAAGGCGGCTAACAATCAATTTAAAATACAAAATACAAACAGACCATGACACCAAAGGCACCATGACAAGGACAGACCACACTCTGTGTGAATCCTCCCTCACCAAATTTGCCACACCTGTGCAGACAGGTTAATATGGGAAGAGGGGAGGTGGGCAAGTTAGTGTGGGGAGGATGAATGAGCACCTCCTGTAGATTAGGAAGGGGAAGAGAGGTGCCCTTGCTTTGCTACATTCGTTCACCTAACTAGAACTTGATGCCCAGTCTCCCTCCTCCATGCAGCTTTTGAATGAATAGAAGCTAGAGGGAGAAGGGAGTTGCCATTGCCATGATCTTCTTTTACTGTTAATGAGCCAGAAAACAGAGTGCCTGCTGGCCAGGGAGCTGGAGAGGGTGGCAGACAGATGCACTGAGCCTTGTCAGTTTGTTGCCCCTCCAACCATTTCAGGTTGCTTCATGGCATGGCCAACCCTACACTAGGCATGGCCCCATATCTTCTGGCACCTGAAGGAGGATGTCAGATGTTGTCCATCCTTATCCCTGTCCCTCCCCCCTGTCCCCCTTTGCTGATTATGCAGCAGCAACCACCTCTTATGCCCAGCTAGTTTGCTGCTGCTCCTCTTTTCATAGTGATTTGAAGCAGAGAATGAGGAGGGAATAAAAGTGCAGGCAAAGGCAAGAGCAGGGGTTTCATCTTCTTTTATACCCGCTGCAGTGAATGGGTAAATGGACAAGTGAGCTAGTGGGTAGAAGGCAGTCCATCTTCTATGCATGCAGTAGCCCTGCCATTGCCCTCCCCTGACCACTGGAGACCCAAAGAGCTTCATGGACGGGTATGTGAAGAGCAGCCCTTCCTGCGCCACCAACAGCAGCAGGTGGGGCGATGGTCACCACCTGGCACTTACTGATTCACGGCTTGGCTCAACCCAGTTCTGTTTGCTCCATGATGGGGCCAGAAAGCACCAAACTGGGTATTGTGCCCAGGGCTCATGGATTTTTGCTAAGCATGATAAAGAGGCCCTGCTTGGCGCTGTGCATAGGTCTACACAGAGGATATCCAATGAGGAACCTGATTTGATACTATCAAAATGACTAACGCTCAAAGATGTGAGCAGGATATGCAGCAAAGGGCACAATTTTGACGAAGTGAAATGTGCCATTGGTTTAAATGAGAGAGTGCTAACCACACAAAAAGCAATGAGTCTTAAACATGCTCCATTTCAGCCAGCAGGTATTTTGAATCTTGGAGACTGGATGAGGACTCTCTGCTTTGGTGGCTATGAAGTTCCATTCACCTTCTTTGATAGCATTCTATCACTGAGTCTCACAAGGGAATGGATTATTAGAATGCAGAAGCATAAAAATAAATGTAAGAAATGATAATAGCTACAAACCAGAGGTGGCTGATCAATTATTAAGTATTTGTTTCACCATTATTGCACACTATTTTCTGGAGATATCTGAAGAACACTTAGTTTTAACGAAGTAATCAATTATTCAATTAACCTTCTTCTCATCAAATATATATATTTGATACTGCTGCTAGAAGGTTGGGGTCTAAGAGGTTTATATTGATCAGCGGCTTCAAGCCCATATGTTTAGTTATTGAATTGGAGCAGTTGGATGTCTAAGATTCACTAGAGCATGCAAATATTTCAGATTCAATCAGTTTTAAACGTATTATGATTTTATATTATTGCTCCAATCAGGTTGGTCAGGGACTCTCACAGGGACTCAGTTGGGCTCAGAAAGTTCCTTGCAAGCTAGTGCAATTCATTCTTTTTCAGAGTCAGAGAACAAGAATAAATGAATTGGCTGCGCTAGATCAGAACAGGCTCTGCCGAGTCCCTTGCTCTGTCTCTATAGTATCCAACCAGATGCCCTTGAGAACCTCACAAGTTGAGTGATCCTCAGTTGCTTGGCTCAGGTATCTGGTGATTAGAAGAATAGTCCTCTGAATATGGAGGTCCTGTTTAATGGTCATGGCTAATGGGTCTAATGAATTTCTCTAAGCCCTGGCAATAGCCACTCAATAAGCCACCATCATCATCTCTGGTGGTAATGAATGTCATGTGAGGAATAATATTTGTTTTTGGAAGAGGTTGCCATGATCCAGAAGGTTTCAGAAAAATGCTGTATCTATGGCATTCTTGAGAGGTCAGGTGAATGGTTAAAAGAGGTTTTTTAAAATGGTAAAAAAAAAAGATTAGAATACATTTTTTAAAAATCCAGCCCCTAGCTTGCCCCTAGTTTCACTTAATCACAAAGACAGGAACATTTGCATGAGGAAATCAATATATTTTTGTATTTTCCAGTGATGCTATTAACAGCAGTGCAGTGGTTCTTGGGCTGCTCCCCTTCAGTTTGCAGTGGTCCAACCATTTGCTTTAAGAAAGTGAATGTACTATAACCGTGAAAAACCCGAGCTCTAAATCAGAGAAGTTCCTGGCTCAAATCTCCCCCTCTGCCATGATCTCAGCCTAAGCCATCCCTCCATCTGTAATATGGGGCTAATCATGCTGACCTACCTCACAAGGTTATTGTGAAAATCGCTGCAAGATAATATAGGCTTGAAGCCTTTTTTGAATGATTGAAAGCAATATACAAATGCTAAATAAGCACAGACGGAAGGCGTAGTTAAAGGGGACTGACATACTTCCACACCATTACAGTTCTATAACAACCTAACAGCAGAGAAGAAGGATGTAGTGAGTTATAATCTCTGAAGGTCCTCTGCATTCGCTTAGTATGGCAGGAAACCAAAATAATTCAGCTCTGGCAATTCACATGGCAGCCTTCTGAAATGTAGATTATACGTATGTGCTTACAGTGCAAGCCTATGCATGTCTACTCATAAGCAAGGCTTTTTAAATTCAATGGGACTTACTCCCAGGGAAATGTGTCCTGTATGGGATTGCAGCCTTTGTGACTAATAGAATTCAGTTAGGAGGTGGCAGAGCAACTGTTGCACATTTTATGAACAAACAGTGTTTCCTTTTGTTATAAAGCCTTTCAGTTTTGCCCTCCCCTTTGGAAAATGCAACTATAATCAAGATATTGGTGAACAGGGCTTTGTGGTTGTTGGGAGGCTGGGTGTGCATGTTGTGTGTGTTTTCTGCTGCAAACAGACTCGGTTTGACCTTGTTAACGCAGGACCACTTCAGTAATCTGCGCATAATGATTTTTTACATTAAGGCCCAGCTTGCCTTGGAATCCTTGTAATATAAGAACGGTCATTTTGCACATTCCGATCCCATTATGTTACATTGTTACTGAATAAAGACTGGTATTATGTTGCTCCTATAAAGGGCAGAAGTGGCCGGAATTTTATCTGCTGAACGAATCAATCTGGATTATGTCAGTTGAAAAGAATCGTGGACTGCAATCTCTAGCAGATGGGGGGAGGTTTTTGGGGTATGTGTGTTTTAATAAAATAAAAAAGTGTCTGTCTGGTTTCTCTGAATGAGTCAACTAAAATAATACCTTGTGGTGATGAGGAAAAAAGAGTTTTGTGCTTGTTTAAAATTTTTGCCCCCTGTCCTTTTATTATTATTTTTACAATGAAGACTCCACCAATTATCATTTCAACATTAAGTATTAGGAGATCAATTGGAGACTGAATGCTATTTCCCAATGTTAATACCGTGTTTTCTTTAAGCTGCCTTTGACGAGCTGTCTAGGCTGTGGGAAAAAGACTGAGCAAATAATGAGGAAAGGATTTGGAAAAAAGACCGGGGGCGGAGTTTGGCAAAGGATGTGAGCTATTCATCAACAACTCAACGAGGATGATGGAACTAATAAGCACCCCTTAAATGGGGGGAAGGATTTTTTTTTCTTTTCTAAAACAAATCCCAACATATCTCACTCCCAACTTTGTAGAACTTTCTGAGGAACTGATTTTAAACTTATTGAAATCAGAGAGAGAGAGAGAGAGAGAGAGAGAGAGAGAGCCCTTTTGAAATAGATCACAGGCATTTAAAAGAACCTGCATTCTTTTGCAATCAGCTCTTTTTTAAATTAAAGTGTCTAGTTTCCTGTCTGTTTGTGCAAATTTTCTTACCATGCAGCATTGTCATTTAATATCTAAAGAACATAAATGTGTTCCTTTGACGCACAGAAGGCCCCTCAGACAAATCCCTTGTGTGAAATAATTTGCATGAACTTTGAACCAACCAGAAATAAAATCTAGCTCTTATTATACCCTTTATTTATACAGTACAGAAACCGTTTGAAACCTAATACTGACATGGATACAGTATACACATTGAAAGCAATGCTTAGAAGAAAATAACTTTCCTACAGTTGCTGTGGAGTGGAGGGGCAGCTCCCCTTCCCCAATCAGATAGTGTTATGAATGCTACTGTGGCAAGAAAATGTTTACCTTCCAAACGAATAGGCATCTTTTTTAATATTATTGTGCTCTGAGTTGCTGGATTTCCACAGAGCAGATCTAATTCCACCATCTGCAAAGTTCCTGATTTTATAATACTTATAAGCTGTTTTTAATCTATTTTTACTGCCATGTTCTGTCCTGAAATGTCAAAGAGTGCAGAGTAGGTCTTGGAATTAACATGACAGTTAAGAAACTTGGCAAGGTTTTACAGCAGATTGTGACATTAACAAAATACAAAGGAGAATTGTGAAATTAACATTAATGCATGCTTGCAGACACTATAAAAATCTATATGTCCATGATCAAGGAGCTAAAAATAGGGATTTTTTTTTAATGTTGGTGCCATTAAATGCAGATTCTCTGCTGTGAAAAGAAATTTCCATATGAAAAGCAACTTAGTAAAAAGTAATGCTATAATCCCTCTCTCTGGGTTGAACAACAGGTTTATGTATCCCAGGTCAAGTAGGCATATGGCTCTTTTTGTTTGCCAATTTTTTGTGTGCGTGTCAGGCTTTTTGAATCTATGATGAGTCTGCTGTAAAAGCACCAACATTGTCTTTCAACAGCTGCAAAAGATATAAGATGATAGATGGGCCGATAAGTGGTGGCGGCTATTAAAATTCACAGATTGAACATTAAATCATGAAGGGGGGGCCCTGCCTTTTTCAAAGCAGAGAGCTTAAAAGCAGTGTTATTCGCAGTGGCTCCAAAGAGATTCTTCTGCAAACACTGCACATCCTGTGGCTGAACGGTTTGGTCTCCCTGGACCAGAAAGCCAAAGGCACACAGCAACCTCCAGACTTTGGTCGGGTAACACACCATATCTTCTAGCAGTGGAAGCAAAACTTTTGCTTTCTTTTTTGCTATTTCTTTTTTTTTCTCTCTCTCTCTCTCCCCCATGCTCAATCTTAAAAGAGCCCTAACAAATTGCACAGTTAATGAAGTGCTGAAGTGGAGAGTTAAAATATGAGAGGAATTCATGAGGAAAAAGGTGATAAACACTGTATAATAAACTCAGATTAAAGGGAAGCTTTTCCTGTTTGAGTGATCTTTTAATCACGCAGTTAATAAGGTTGTGTTTTTTTCCGGCTCCGGCCAGCTGTGAGATGCAAGCTGCAGTTCAGGTGACGAGCCCCACAGTCATAGTCATTTCAGCAGCAATGCCTTCCTTGATGGGGGTTTGGTTATGTGCAAGAAGCCATACTGGCTCCAGACTTTGGGGAACCAATGGGCAAGATGGCTTCAGTCAGTCTGCCTCATCATTAACACTGACACAACTGCCTGCTCAATTGCCTCCTTCTTTGGACCCAATCTGCACCCCACCAAGAGGAAGAGGGCAAGGTGAGCAGAGGCTTCTGCTCCTTTTCTTGGTGCCAACTTCATGCTGGGAGTGGGCAGGCAAGCACTGACATCAAGGCAGTGGCATTCCCAGGGGGGCACAGCACCCTTGTTTTGGGCGCTGTTCCCAAAACTCTTGAAGTTTTGCAGGGTGCCTCAACACACTATGTTAGCTCCTCCTCACTGTCGGAGCCATTCTGGGCGGGGAAAGCAAAGTGGACAAGACAGCTCCGCATTGCTCATGCTGCCTGGAATGGCTCCAAAGGCAAGGGAGAGCATCCGCCTACATGGCATATTGAGGTGCCCTGCAAAACATAGTGTCTGTGCCCCCCCCCCGGGAATGCCACTGCATCGAGGAGCAGACACAGGACTGCTGTCACTCTGGGGCCCTTGCTGGATTGCAAGCCCCTGATGTTGGCCCTATCAGGAAGGTCTAAAGGACCTTGCGAAGGATATTTATACATACTCCCATCTTAAAGGAACCCCTCTTGTCCTGGAGTCATACCTTTAGCTCTAGCACGTAGGTCCAAAAGACTTGCCAAGGTGTTTTTTTCCCCCTTGCCTAAGTTTGGACCAACCTCAAACCCTATGCTGCAAAACAGAACCCACTTCCAAGTGACAGTATGTGAGAGGAGTGAACAAAGCAGTGACCTTTCTACATGACAATACCAGAAAAGCCCTGCTAGATCAGGCCAAAGGTCCATCTAGTTCAGCTTACTGTTTCCCACAGTGCATCACCAGCTGCATTCAGTTCTATAGTGCCATAGTTCCTCTCCTACTGGGTGCAGGGTGACCAGATGTCATAACTACAAAAGAGGACAAGGCATCCCAAAATGTAGGACATCCAAGAAAAATGTAGGACACGACCAATTAAAAGCTAAAAACACTTGTATATTGATTTCATGTGGTTAATTTAAACACCATATTACTTCCTATTAAATTTAAAACTATATCACATATGATTTATTACATATAATTTATTAATTACAAGAAGGCTATGCGCTGCTGACAGAGGTCCCCTCACAGGAGAAAGGACATTTAAGTTCTTTTCCAGGACATGAGGCTAGAAAAGAGGACATGTCCTGGAAAAGGAGAAAGACTGGTCGTCCTGGCTGGGTGGCAGCCAAACACTGTGTGCTGTAACAGTATCATTCCTCCATTTCAGGTCAGGGGCAGTTAGTGGCCATTGCAACAGCTTGCACCAAATTTTAAAAGGTGGACCAGGAAAAGAAGAGGCAAGGCAAGGCAGAGCGGGGGGGGGGGGGTGCTATGACAGGGGAGAGCAGGTGAATGCCTTTGCTTTCAAGGCAACTTGTTTAAGATTGGGGGAGGGGGTCTTGGCCAAAGCACCCTCCCCAAAGCCAAAGTCTCTGGTGTGTTTTACCTCATCTAGGACCCTAAGAACTGGCTACTGTTCAAACCGTGCAATGGTTTGAACCACAAAATAAAATGGCGGCGGCAGTACAGTTTAACCCACCAGATCAGACCACAAGCCCTTTCTGTTTCCCACCCAAGCTACCTCTTAGTCCTCTGGTCTATAAGCTGTGAAACTATAAGTTTCTTAGGAGGTTTCTGCACATCCTGAACACCAGCAGTATACTCAGGGAACTGGAACTACAGTGGTATTTGGCTATGGTTGCTGCCAGGGACAACTCAGGGACAAATACAAAACTCAGGGTTGTGCCTCCTCAGCCTCAGATTGGAAGTTTAAGATTCTGGCTGTGCCATGGATATATGTTTCTCATGGGCAAGTTTGTTTCTGAACCCCTAATGTAAGGGTTGAGCTCCATGTGTTTTGGTGTGATGATTCAGGAGTTTTGCTGTTATTTCTCCATGCCATTGGTGACAGCACAGGAAGCAACAGTATGGCCGACACAAGGCTCTGGGAGGAGGCAGGAGGGCGGTCCCAGGGGCAGGCGGGCGTGGAGCGGAAGGCGGGGCTGGGACCCGGCAGATATGCTGGATCCTAGCCTCCATTCTGGAGCAGCGCAGAGTGGCTGCAAGCTGCTTTGCTCTCCTCTGACTTATGCCACCTCCAGAGGTGGTACAAGTCCAAGGAGACCCACTGGGGCTGCAGTGGCTTACCCGGAGGTAAGGAGAAGAGTTTCCCCTTGCCTCCGGCTAAGCCATTTTGGGCCCCTATCTTGTGCTGGATACAGTGCAGGTCTGCTGGCCTGCCTGTTCCAGCAAAAGATAGGATTGTGCTCTGAGTTGTATTATTTATTATTAATTATTATTATTAACAGTATTTATATGCCGCTTTTCAACAAAAAGTTCACAAAGCGGTTTACAGAGACAAATCAAATAATTAATGGCTCCCTGTCCCAATAGGGCAGCTAACCATCTAAAAAGATGCAAAAGAACACCAGCAGCTAGCCACTAGAAAAGACACTGCTGGGGTGAGGAGGGCCAGTTACTCTCCTCCTGCTAAATAAAAGAGCACCCACTTGAAAAAGTGCCTCTTACTCAGTTAGCAGGGGTTTCATTAAAAGGTCAAATCTAGGGAAAGGGTTCCACTGCTGCGATGAAAAGATTTCTTCCAGGGGCTGTATTCAGAGCTCAAGCTGCAGGTTGCCAACCCCCTTCTCACCTTCCAGGCCCCCATAAGCTATTTTCATTGAGTGCAGCATGAAATCTGCTGGGAGAGGAATTCACCTATAAACAATCAGCAAGAGGCTTTGCCAGAAAGCTTCCCATCTTGATCCTAATGAACTGAAAGTCAGCTGATAGCAACTCGGAAGATACGAATGACTTATTTGTAGGAGTTAGGGACAGAATTTGCAAAGCTTGGGTGGATGGGTGATTTCACTCCCCTCCATCCAATAAAAGTGCTTTTGAGCACCAATTAATGCGCAGTCAAACAACAAAAAGGAGACTTTACAGAGCTGTGTAGAGCAGGACAAGTGTCTTCCAGATTGCCTGCTTGCGAGTGGTGAATATACAGGTACCTCCCCAGATTTCTGGACTGATGACAACTCTAAAAAATGCTTCTGTAATGTCTAAGAGGCAGCTCAGTGGTAGGGCACATGGGATAGTTCAATCCCAACGTCATCCCTGAATCCCAGTTTCAATCCCAGACATCTCCAGGTAAGGCTGGGAACGTCCCATGCCTGAAATCCCGGAAACTCATTATAAGTCAGCATGAGCTGGCTGAATCCATGGTCTGACTGAGTACAGAGCAGCTTCATAGGTCCTTATATGCAGTAGGTACATTCATGAAGGAAGATTCACTAGGTCAAGATTTTAAAATAGTTTGCATATGTCCCCAGAGAAAGGTACTATTTGGATGTTGTAGCAAAGTGTGAAAAGCAAAGTGCAAACCACTCTATGCTTTGGACTGCCACATCAAATTAAGCTTTTTCCTAGTACGGAGCTGCAGGGATGAGAAATCTTCCCTGGTTGATTTCTGCTTCTCCTACTGCTGTGAAAAGGTACCAAGTCTCTGACAGACACTGGCAGGCCCCAGTTGATACGAGAGTCTTTGGACTCCTAGCAGAGATTGAATTGAAGCATCAATTGTATAAACCTGTACTTCCATGTGGGATCTATACAAGTAACCAATACTGTGTGCACAAGTGTGAGAGCTTGAAAGAATGTCCCACAGAGACAATTGGTGTCTGTAAATGTGCCTCACAGAATTGGCTATTCCCTGAGCATGAGGAATATGAACTGAGCATCAAACAAGGCTGGGGATGATTTGACCTGCCTCCACTGCCTTCCCAATGCCAGATTTGCCACTCTGACTGAGCAATTATTTTGGGGACAGATGGACCAGAAAGGTGGCATACAACTGATTTTATAAATAATGACCTCCAACTCTCTCAGGCTGCAATCCTAACCACACTTTCCTGAGAGTAAGCCCCACTGAACAAAATAACACTTACTTCTGATTAGACTTGGTTAGGACTGTGCCCTCAGTTATCCACCCTTTCACCTCCCATTTTCTTTCTCCACCTGAGAGTTTTTGAGTAGGTGGTAACGTTTAAGATTTCATTTTGTCCATGCACATGTTTTTACATCTTTCTTATCCACTTGGCTGAGCATGATTGGTCACCCTCGTATTTCACAGTGGTGCCATATTCTTGCTTTCAGTTTTCTGTCCTTTCAAACATAGAATTTGTGTTTCCCACCTTATTTGTTGTCATGCTGGAGACAACTGAGCATTGGCAAAGGACAACTAGGAAGAAAACAAACAAACAAACAAACAAACAAACAAAAAACAGCTTTATTTAAGACCTGTGTATTTCTTCTGCGCCTGATGTGGTATTTTTTAGAGTGGGAGTTCTTTTGAAATTAATGCAATGGAAAATAATTTCTGCAAATGATTTTCTAGAACAGCTGGAAATCCTTCTATAGCCACATGGGGGAGCCCACAACCTACAAACAAGCAGAAAAGCACAGTTTTGAGTTCTTAACACTTAGGCTGCAATTTTATCTTTGGGCAGTAAGTCTTATTGACTTCTTGGGACATTTCTGTATAAGTGCACATAGGATCAGGTTGGCTGTGCATTTGCTTTTCAGAGACACACAAGAGGGAATTTGAGTCAGCTGTTGCATCACCAAATTGTGAGAAAAGAAATTGACAAATGTCTCCCTGAAGTCTGTTTGTAATAGTACAGTTTGGGTACCAGTTTTAATGTAATTTGAAAATGGCTGAAATCCGATGCACACTTGCTTGGATATTAAGTCCTGGTGAACTTAACGGGACTTCCTTTCAAGTAAACGCATGTAGGATTAAGCTGTAAGTGTAAGGTATATGAGATAGATACATGCCTGAAAGACAATCCTTGCTTCCCTAGCCAAATGCTAAAAAGAAAACAACCATTCATTTTACCATTCTGATAGCCCAGGTCATAGTTATCTTTGTGTGTAGGTGCGGATCTACAAAAATGTTCATACATTTATGCTTGTCATTTGATGATCACAACTCTGATGACTTGCATGTGTGAATGGACCATCACTACAGTATGAACTTTCAAGTCATCCTGTGTCACTCCATAGTCAATATTTTTCATTGGATTCTGATTTACAGATTAAGCTAGAAGTCAACAAGAAATGGTGCAGAGCAGTGGTTCTCACACATTTAGCACTGGGACCCACTTTTTAGAATGAGAATCTGTCAGGACCCACTGGAAGTAATGTCATGATTGGAAGTGACATCATCAAGGAGGAACATTTTTAACAATCCTAGGCTGCAATCCTACCCAGGAGTAAGTCCCATTGACTATTGTTGTTAAAAGAATATACATAATAGCTTGTTAGTAGTAGTAAACCTTTAATGGCATAAACATAATAGCTTGTTAAAAGTACAGGTCTATAACATTTCCCCAAATGCAGTCACATACCATGGTAGCATCAAGTCTAATATATTAAAAATAAAATTTTGAAATGAATGGGGACCCACCTGAAATTGACTCGCGACCCACCTAGTGGGTCCCAACCTACAGTTTGAGAAACACTGGTGTAGAGAAACCAAATGATGTACCTTCATTTGTGAACTGCCCATATACAATGTCAGCATGAAAAGTGGTTTACTATGTTTCAGTTACAGATTGAATGGTCATATGTCTCTATTTCACTTAGTTGCAAGGAGGTGAGACTGATATAAAGGCATGAATTAATTAAATATAGAGCAAGATGGTCAAAGGTGCTGGGAAGGTTAAGTTCTTTCTATACAAATCTTTTGGATAGATAAAAGGATAGATAGTAGTGACCCCAGGAAGGCAAACATCATCTAGTGCTACTGTTTCATCCAGCAAGATCCCAAGATGTGTTGTGTGAAGACCATTCACATAACACATTTTCATGGGAAAACCCGTTACAGGAATTATAAAATGAAGGGGTGGGGGAATTCAAATATGTCATGTCAGTGGACATCATTAAAGACAATCCTACCTCTTTTTGATTGAACCAACACAATGCAACCACCCCACCCATCATCCACTTTGATGTATGAGAGTAGCTACTAGTGTGTCCTGGTTGATTGTGTCCTGGTCAAATGTGACCTATGACATTTGTCCCTGGATATTCACATCATTTTTTTTTGGGGGGGGGGGCGTAGAGGCATTTGCATGCCACTATAACTTGGTAAATTCCATGTATTATATATGTCAGGTCAGCAGGGGAGGATAGCCCTTGCTTTCCTGATAGCAGAGTGGCACGGGAGTGTAAGGAGACAGCCCAAGAAGCAGGCGACCCCAAACAGAGCCAAAGGAGCAGACACAGGCTTGTTTGTTGCAGAAGCAGGTATTGGTAAAAGGAGCAGGCAGAAGAATAGTCAGTCATACGGTCCAGAAGTCAGGGATACAGAGAGGCACAGACATAATAAGCAGTCCAAATCACAGAACAAACCATCAACATGACACGCAGAAACTCCACCACAGCAACCCACATTTGGTGTCTGCTCTTGCCCCCATATATACAGGGGCCGGCCAATCAGAATAGGGCAACCTCATAGTCACAACACTGTCTTGTGACCCTTTCTGATTGGCTGCTGAATTGCACCACTCCACCATGACTCTGCACACATCTCCCCAGGTCACATGGCTTCCACCTAACACCTGTGCATCTGATTGCTAATCATGTATATACAGTGCTGCTGCTGTTCCTTTAATTACATTTCATACCAGGCCTGGACATCAAGGCCCCTCCTGCCACATCCTGGCTTACAACAATTCAGGGCCTGGGATGCCAAAGGCCTGACAATATATGCTGTGCCTCTTATCCCAGCTGCAACCCTACCTTTATGTTTTAAAAATTAAATAAGTGCATCTAATATAAATATGCTTATATTGGAACACAAATGTCCAGGATGCAAATGTCTAACACTAGGGTGCATTTGGCCAGGATGCAGTTGTCCAGCTTCTGTCTCCGTGAAAGCACCAATGACAATTCTGAATGGCTTACTGATACACTTTAAGTCTCTGTGGCTGCAATCCTAACCACACTTTCCTGAGAGTAAGCCCCATTGAACAAAACAGGACTTACGTCTGAGTTGACCTGGTTAGGATTGTGCCCTATCCCTTTTCCTGCCTGTGATTCCAGGAAGTCTTTTCCATTTCATTGGTATGATACAAGTTTCTTCATCATTCCATGAGACCCTTTATAGTTTTTTTTATGGTATTGTAGGTACACACCTGCAGCAGCTACTGCATAATAATTCTTGCTTCACCAAAATTTTGGGCCTTTGCCTACTGCATGTCAAGAAACATGAGTGGGGCACATTTGATCTTTATGTAATGAGGTGAAAATCATTTGTAAGGTGATAATTTAGTGACTGGAATAAAGTGCACTGTGTGCCTTTGTACATCTTTCATCTTTATCAGGTCTCCTATTTTGTTTTGGTTCCTATTATCATCTCTATTCTCACAATTTCTGAATGAAAGAGCTGAGCTTTTATATTTCACACACTGGGAGGCTCTTGTTTGATGTAATGAAGATGTCCTTCCACATCACACCTGGCGTATCATTCCCACAAGATATGTCAACGCTGTGAACAATGCCCACAAGTATCTTCCATTGCTTATGGAAACCACTTTTTCTACATTTCACTAGCAAAATTCCCATCCAGTGGTGGTCAACGTGTGTTGAAAACTAGGGATCATGTACCTTTGAAAACACTGGAGTCCCTGTGGTTATGTATGAACATGCATCCACTTTCAACCTCCACACATTCATTTGGGGAGTCAGAACAGAGCCTACCTGTGTCAAACTCTATGCATTGGGGAATATTAATTTTTCAGGGCTCCTGAGTACATGGAGAAAACCATAATATGGATGTAGTTGCATCTGCATATTCTGACCCTTAAATAGATACATGAAGGACAGTATGGGGAGAGCAACCATGATTACGCTCCCCCTACTCTGGCCCACTGAAAGAACACTGTGTGACAAGCACGGATGCGCACTGGAGCCAAATGGAGGGAACCTATATAGTATGATTTATGGTTTTATGCTACCTTTTGTAACTTATTAACTCAAAGCTTCTCATTATAGTCATCTGGAAGTAAGTTCCTTTGAAATCAATGGCACTCAAGTCTGGCTCAGATATTGTGAATTCAGTGATGGTGCAAGGTAGATGCTCTGTGATGCAGCTCTATCCTGGGGTCCCATGTTGCATTTGGCCCCTGCACCCCTCCAGCTTACCTGAGAATGAGGGTAATCATCAATATTGGGAGCTATTCCCTTCCCATCCTCAAATGATAGGAGGGAGAGAAGCAGCCCCCAAGTTACCCCCCTCCCCCCATCAACCAAGCAGATCCACTGGTCTAGTCACCTAGAAACCATGCAATGATTCAGGGACCTATGCGGCTTGCTCCCATTGGCTGATGGAGAATGCTGCACAAAAGCAGTGGCAACATGAATCTGTCAGCCAGCTCACATCACTGTTGCCAGCGAGTACTGGGAAGGATACAGGGGTTTCAGGGGACAGTCAGGTGGGCCCTCCAATGGCTGAATCCTTGATCAGTGCCTGATCAAGCCAATCTTTGAGGCTGCCCTACATGTTTCGGTCCACAAGGAGCACTCTTAAGGGCACAGCTGAGGAAGTCATACCTCACACAGCAAAATCTATGGATTCATCTTCTGCTTTCCAGCCATGATGTGCATGAGTGTGGCAACTGAGCACATCTCTGTTCCATGTCCCAAGAACTAATGAACTTGCCTGTGCTGCACAATGCTTTAGACACAAGCAGAGAAATATACCATATATACCAAATATACTATGGGAGGGAGCTATTCTGGCCATTGTCTGTAAATAGTGACTTGCATCTGATTGCAGTTTGCTGTGGTAGGGAATAGTCTTTTTGAGCCCAGGAGAAAGGAAATGGGTGTAACAAATGGAAGGAAGAACTCACCACAACTGGGAAGGTAGTAGCCTTTGACCAGCGCTTGAAGTGTGGAGCATAAGGCCATAGAATTCGTGCAAGCTAAGAGACTCAGAACACTCAACTTCACAAATTAATCCCTGCCCTAGTTTCCTTCTGCTTCTATTCTTCTCTGTTTCCAGTCATCTCTTCTTCTTTTCGCACTTTTGACCAGATGGTGCTCATTTACTCTGCCATTATGCCAAAATAACTTCAATACAGTCGATGTCGTCTTTTCTTCAAGGCGATCTTTTCCTCCTTCCCAGCTGCTCTTCCCTACTTGCTTCCTGTTTGACTCCCAAAAGCAATCTTTTCTGCTCATAGCCCCTTCATGTGAGTTTAATCCACACCTGTTACCCACCACCGACATTTTGCTTTTACAGAAGGTATATCCGCTGACAGTCTGGGGGTGTCGCACTTCAAAATCAAAAGGTGCTCTTTCAGTGCAAAGTTCTATTTATTCCTAGAATCGGCAGATAAGATAAGCAGCCTCCTTGATCTCCATTTGGGTTCCTGGTGAAAATTTAAATTAAATATTCACTTCTGATAAGCATGAGCTTTCTAACTAAGGCTGTGTTGGTTTATGGCTCACTTTTTGCTGGATTTTTTTTTTAACCTTTCCATAACTTTCTAGATTCTTTACTTTGTGGATTCAGGAAGGGAACTTGTTGATGGACATTGTTAAATCTGCCCACAAAGTTACAATTTGAAAGCTTTTTGGTTTTTCAGTCCAGGGATGACGTAATGCACACACAGGCAGTACAGGTGCCAGGTTACTATGGGCTCTGGAAATATTCTGAACTGGATACCCAGCCCCTGACCATCCTGCATCGGGTATGCCATTGCCACTGGTACTAAAATTCAGAGTTTGGAACGGAGCCTCCATATGCTCAACTAGATGGGATAGTACCAAATTCCTCTCTTGCTAACATTTATTATGGAATGGTTCTGTATATTCTGGTAAAAATGCATATTTGAATGCATACTTCGCATTGTATTATTACACAGCAGCATGGACAGAAAATATATACAAATATTTGAAAAATACATATTTAAATCCTTTTTTTTTTCCTTAGGGATAAGGGGAATGCAAGATTATTTTAGGGGAAGGAACCAGATTGGATATCAACAGAAACTGTGTGATAAAAAAGAAAGAGAGGTTTGTCCATCCATTTTAGACACAGTGAGTGTGGGGTCAAGATTTTAGAATGCTCCCCCATGCAAACCCCCCCCCCCCCGCTCCTGAAACTGCATGTAGTACATGAGCACAAGACAGGAAAGATTTAGCACAGGCTTCTCCCTGATTCTCTAGTTTACTACATGCAGGGTGTGTTTTGCATTCAGGAGAATTTAGTAATAGGAGTTCCCTCCTGCAATCTGGACAATCCAAAATCCTGCCATTTCAGTCCTCACTCTCTTTCTGCATATGTTCAAAGGTGGCATCTTTTGACGCTTCTTTACTGAAAAACAGACTGGAAAACAATTCACCACTTAGCATTTGCCTTTGTATATTAGTTCTTTATATATAATTTTAAAAACTCTAACTCTGCATTTGGGAGTGATTTTTTTAAAAAGATTTTTCTTTTAAATCCCCAAGGTATCAGCATAGTACATTTAATTTAAAATCCTCCACATTCTTTTTTTTTTTTTTTTTGTCAACCATTTAGTAGAGCTGTTCTGCCACTGAGCCTCCGATGATGTGTAATGACCTTCGGAACTAGAATTTCCCACTTTAAGTCTCCAAAATTGATTTTCATTCATCTTTGCTCACGGAGGCCCAAAATGTCTCTCACCCATCATCTGACACTTGTGAAGTGGCACTGCATTTGAAGCAGAAGTAGCCACGTTCACACTATTTTTGAAAAAAAAACAACGCTTGGATGCACTTTTGCTTGCAGCCCTTTTGATCCTAATTAACGGGACTTACATTATGTCTGGTACTCTCTTGGTGTATGAGTCCTGGTGGCTGCACTGTGCAGTCCTCTTTGCAGCCTTAGAAACTGGACCTTTCTTTTGGTGCCAAATTCTCCTGGGCCCTTGCATTATCAGGTCATAAGGCTTTGCTTTCACACTTGAGGTCCCAGTTCTACGTTTTGAAAGGAATTGGGAAGCAGTGCTCTATCTATCCTTGCTGGTTCTATTGTGAATGGGTGCAAAACCATAGCTAAGCAATCCAGCTAATCCAGAAGCAAATTCCATTGAGTTCAATGGGATTTATTCCCAGGTCATTGTATATAGCAGTGGTTCCCAAACTCTCTAGCAGTTTGGAACCACTGTAAGTGCTTGCAGGAGAGGGGTGAAGGCAGTGACATGATTGCTATGATAAAACTGCAAGTGGGTCACGATAGCTATTTTTACTTTTCTGAGGCTTGGGGAAACCTGCAGTGGTGTCTGCAGGCTCCTCGAGGGTGGGTGCTGCCAGTGGGAAGTTAAAAAAAACAAAACCCTTTTGACCCTGGCACTGGCAATTGCCATCACCCTGCCCCTTAAAGGGGCAGAAACAGGGCTTCCCTGGCTGGGTCATCACACTACCCTAGTTTGGGAATCTCTGGTGTATAGGATTGCAACCTGAGGGCCCAATCCTATTGCAATACAGCTCCAAGGTAAGGGAACAAATGTTTCCTCACCTTGAGGAGGCCTCTGTGACTGCATCCCCACTGCAGCATGGAGCACACACACTGTTGGCATAGCTGCATCAGTGCTGGAAAGTTGGATAAGAACTAGGAATTTCAAACCTCAGACATCAACTCATTAAGACTAAACTAGACATTGTGTTGAAGATAATTATCATTGACTATTTGGTGGTTGTTTTCTATGTTACTATAATAGCCACGTGGGATCAGGAGGATGGTAAGGAAATAGAGTGTGTTAAAGCACTTTAACGATGTATTGCGTTCTACCTCAAAACTATACCTTTCTCAAGGCTTTGATGGGCCCCCAAGGGTGCCATTTGATTCCGCACCCTCCACCACTTCACTAGGGTTTGCCACAAGACTGACTGAAGTTTGCTTCTCATTACATTTTTTCCACATTAGAGTGTCAATTGTTCATGTGTTATCTAAGACAGATATACAACTATTAAACTGGTCCCTACAAAAGATTTTTTTTTTTAAAGGCTCGTCCACTTTGCTTGCCCATGCTAAAACCATAGTTGTTTATTTCAAAACACAGGTCAGCTTGGACGTATGAAATGAATGGCAGACCCACATTCAGTGCTTTTCTCTTAGGTTGTCATTTTTATGTTAATTGAATGCCTTTGTTAATCTAATAGAGTTTAGATTTATGGCAGGTTCGCTACCTTGTCATATCCTAATCAATACATATTCCAACATTTAGATGGACAGATGAGAAAATCTGCCTCCTGTCTGCACTTCTGTTCTATCAGCTGTCAATAATTCCTAATTTGAATCCTTCAGATGATCAAATTTATGGGTTTTAGTATATTGCATTAATCAAAGAAATTAACTTTTGGGAGAAATGATGTTAAAGGTCAGACTCTGGAGGAGCTGTATCTGTTTCTGTCTCATATATGGACTTACAAAGATAAAGAGGATGCAGATGTTTATCTGGAAAAGCAATGCTGGTGGTTTTGTCATCAACATAGTAGCCACATCATCTGGTGGTATGATTTTAAGAATGCCAAGATGCTTTACGGCTATCCCTTCCACCCTAGCCTTCTGTGCATAACAGGGGTTTTAAAAGATCATTCACGTGAAAACATTTTATCCTGCTTGTCAGCTGACTTGGCTCTCAGATTGGCTTGTATGAAATCAGTAATAGACTTAACAGTTTATCCTGATGGCCTCAGTGAGGGGAGGAGGGACCCAAGTCCTACCTGAGCTCCCTGAGGCATCTGGTGGGTCACTGCGAGATACAGGAAGCTGGACTAGATGGGCCTTTGGCCTGATCTAGCAGGGCTTCTCTTATGTTCTTACCTGGAGAAGTAATGGGAGCAGGTGACAATGCAGTAGTGACACATTGCAATGTATCACTGGTGGCAGTTTCTCCTCCTCCTCCTTTCAGGCCAGTTGGTAGTTCTGTAGACTTCTGTGACTAAAATGCTTTGTAGCATTTATTGGTAGTAAAGCAAACATTTATTGTTAGCAAAGCAGCCTCTGCTACACCTGAATTTGCCCACCTGCAGTGGATGTCATTTGGTGGCTGCTGGTGGGAATGGAGAAACTCATGTATGAAATTATTGGTTGGTGGGGAAACTTGCTGTGCTGCTCTCCACCCCATGGCAAACCTGTTGAGCAGCTGCGAGCCAGTTGTCATCACCACATCTTGTGGCAAGGAGTTTCACAAGTCAATGTGATGGAGTACCTCTTGGAACTGTCTGGTCTACAGTTTCATTGGGCAAACTCCCTGAGTCTGAGTTTTGGTATGATGAGAGGGAATCAAATCTCTTCATCCTTGAATGAATGGTCACATTAGGTCACAGCTTCCTTTATTACAATAAGCATTTGGATTCCCACGTTAACTACTTTTTCCAACCATGTGGTGCTTCTTACATTAAGTACCTTCATCGAAAGACAACTGCTCCATTTCCATATGTAGCTATAGTCATGCATATGACTTTTAAAATGCATTGTTGTTGGAGATGCTGCTAATAAATGAAGGTAGCACAAAATGTGGCTTTAAATCAGTTTAATAAAATTATTCATGTAGATTTTAAATCATTTTTACAGCTGATTTAACATGTGTGACTGGTTTATAGATTATGATATAGGATGGCGTTTGCATCTTTGCAATTTTATTCCAATTTACAAACAGTACAAATATTAATTTTTGCTCTGATAATGGAGCCTTTGAGAATTAAACTTGTCTTTTCTTTATGCACATTTTATGAGAATGCTTTAAATATGATTTTTAATATTTTTGGAGACTTTATTGCAAATAAAGCGGGGTTTTTTTTAAAGTGGGACTTAGCTGCAGTATGTCTACAAAAGTTTCCATCCCTATACATGTTAATGTTTCCTTAGTTACTTTAGTGATATGATATACAAGGGAATTATTATTCATAACATGAGATAAACTATAGCAAGACAACATAATAAACCAGATGAGTGAAGTAACCAATTGCCAGATATTCTTCTGCTACTAGTATTACTACTGACATTTCTACCTGTACTAGTTTCATTCAAAGACATTGATTATTGGGGGATTTAGGATGAACAAAAGGAGATGCTTCTTTATACAGCATGTAGTTAGTCTGTGGAATTCATTGCCACAAGTTCTGGTGATGGCGACTTGCACGGATAGCTTTAAAAGGGGATTAGACAAAGTCATGGAGATCAGGTTATTCATTGGCTACTAGTCATGATAGCTGTGTGCTACCTCCACGTTCAGTAGCAGTCTGCCTCCTAATACCAATTGCAGAGAAGCAATGTTGGGAGAGATGTATGCCTTTTTCTCTGGCTTCTGGGCTTCCTGGTGATATCAAGTTTACCACTCTGGGAAAAAGGATGCAGCAGACCAGATGAGGGTCCCTCCAAAGCCATGGAGGAGAGAGGGAGAAAGTCCACCATGGTTGGGAGGTCACATGTAATCAGGGCATTGTCCCAAGGCCAGACACAGGTTCTGATACATGGCAATCAGAGATGGGGCCAACAGGAATCATTCCATTCCCCCCTCCCTGATACGCTGAATGTACATAGATCCATTGTGTGAGTAGGGGTTTGGGTTGAAGTGAATATGGGTTCAAACCACATCTACCACCTGGGGCATCACAATAAGGATGTGGCTGGTGCAGGCCACACTGGGTGCAGCTGTCAGGAGGGGATGACAATACACCCCTCCAGCCTCTGTTCTGCTATCATTGTCCCTCTCCAGGCCCAAATGCCTTGCGCTCTTGCCAATGATCGTGTTTCCAATGCTCGTCTGCAAGAACACGAAGCAACTGGGCCCAGAGTGGGCCGAAGATCACCTAATGGAGGCAGTCCACAGGCAGGCTTTTCACATTAAAAGCAAAGAGATAGTAAAGGTTGGGGGATATGTGATCACGTCATTATGTCACCCCCAACTTTCCAGAATGCCAGGCTTCCGCAGGTGAGCGCTATACCAGGTGATTCCCACCCCCAGGATGTCTCTGTCTACTACACTTTAGACTGTATATTTTTCTCTGACCTATTGTGCCCTTGGTGTCCAAAAAGTGGGGTAAAAATACCATCAACAAACACAATAATTCAAACATTTATTACAAGGATTGAACTTAATATAATGATTCTAACAGAAATAGAACGTAAAGAGATTAATCAACTCTTTTTCCACTCTCAAAAAAGTGTCTCCAAAGCTTCTTTGACAACCCAGCAATACAGAATAGCATGTTACCATGGCTTTCTTTTATTTTCTTTAATTCTATGGCCCGAAAAGGCCACTGGATTATTTGCACTACTGCTGGAATTAGAGCAGCTGATGGAGTCAATAAATATTAGGGCTTGAACTTGCATCTGTATAGTCCTGGGGATACTATAGTTGCAGGCAGGTATGATGGATTTCCCCAAGGAAGTGTCCAGCTCTCTTGTGAGATGCCGTTATTACCTTGTCGTGCTTACAAATGTTCAGTGACATCCTGCCGAAGTTGCTGGGGCTAGAAAAATGCAACATATTCTGTTTTAATAAAACTTTAGGTTGCATATTGTGGTCACCTACAAATAAGCGTATTTGACATTTGTGTCCTTTTGGCACACCTTCCTGTGGAACAGCTGAAAATCAAGGCCAATCAGGGCCTGCTAGACATACTTTTTTAAAAAATGAGCTTTAATTTTGCAGCCGAATGAGAAAAGACAGAAAGATAATGAAATCCTCTTTTCCGGTATTCAGAATGCATGGAGGATCCATTGAAGACACAGAAGTCTTAAAATAAACATGTGCATCTTGTGATACCCCAAAACACAGATTTCCTATTTTAAAATTGCAGATTATAATTCTTATTGATATACTTATTAATAACTCTAATATCAGTGTACATGGAATCTTATGGATTTATACAGGCAATATAGACAGATCCCAGCCCCAACAATTGTACAATCCGCAATAGGCGATGCAGAAAATGTCAGAGGGATAGATTTATTTATTCATTTGTTTGACAATTTTTTTTTAATCCAGCCTTTTCACTCTGTAAGCGCCCAAGGTGGCTTACTGTTTAAATTAAAATACACTTAAGCAAACAAACCAACAATCAATGATAAAGCAGCACAGCAAGTTCCACCAGCTCCTTCTGCTGGCTGATGTCCCTTACCCTCACCATTAGAGGATCAGTGACCAAATAACCACAAGTTTTCCCTGCCCTTCCTGGGTGTCATGAGCCATTTCTGCAGGTCTAATGTCTGTTCCTACTGCATCCATTCCAGAGATGGGGAGTTATCCCTGCTAACTGGGCAAAGGGGTACCTTTTAAGTGGCAATTTGAACTTTCTTTCTAGGAGAAGTGAGAGCAATTGTTCTCTTTCATTCCAAAGAAGCATCTTTTCCAGTGTTTCTTTGCTGGTGTCCCTGTCATGTCTTCATTTATTTTGCAAACCCTTTCAGACAGGGAACAATTTTGTATTATTTCTCTTCCTTGGGAAACAGCCTCGTGAACTTTTTTATTGTTGAAAAGTGGAGTGTAAGTATTCTGTTTTGTTGGCAAGTGTCATATAAATGTTCTCATTCATTCATTGGCATCCTTCAGTCTTGGAAGACTATGGTATCGCACTCTGAAAAGTGGTTGGTTCTGGAACAGCGTCTAGTGTGGCTGAAAAGGCCGATTTGGGAGTGACAATCCCTTCCACACTGGGAGCAAATGTAGTCTGTCCCTGGTGTGTCTCCCTGGCTACGGGCCTTCCTTCTTTGCCTCTGCCTCAGTCTGTTGGCCAAGTGTCTCTTCAAACTGGGAGAGGCCATGCTGCACAGCCTGCCTCCAAGCTGGACGCTCAGAGGCCAAGGTTTCCCACCTGTCGAGGTCCATTCCTAAGGCCTTCAGATCCCTCTTGCAGATATCTTGCAGATATCTTTGTATCGCAGCTGTGGTCTACCTAGGGCGCTTTCCCTGCATGAGTTCTCTATAGAGGAGATCCTTTGGGATCCAGCCATCGCCCATTCTCACGACATGACCAAGCCAACGCAGGCGTCTCTGTTTCAGCAGTGCATACATGCTAGGGATTCCAGCTCGTTCCAGGACTAAATGTTCTAAATAAGCAATGTTCCAAACTATAGAAAGAAGGGAAGAATGTGGGCAAATGCTGCTACAAGCACTTCAAACTTGGTTACAGTTGAGAATGAGGAACAAAAAGATGGATAAGGCTACATGGAAAAGTTGAGTTTTGAAGAGGTCTTGGAAGGAAGGGAGAGAGAAAACACCATGCACAAGAAGGGAGTTTCAGTTGCAGGCAGCAGCAAGGGAGAATAGGAAGGTTTGATTTTCTGTTAGTTTCCAACCACATTTTTTTGGCACTCAGAATTGTACTTAGTAGTAAGGGTATGTCTTCGAGCTATATTTTAAGGATTTAGCTGCTCAAATAAATGGGTGAACTTGTGAGAACTGTGTAACGTAGGAGCTCTATGTCTTTTTCCTTTGGTCTTCTCCAGGGATGGGATAAGTTATTTATTATTATTAACTGTATTTATATACTGCTTTTCAACAAAAACATTCCCATCATTCACTGGAGATAAAGGGTCCTAAAGCACTTTGAGCATTGAAAAATGCTATATGCGTACAGTAATACATCAGTCAGGTGTAGCGTATTAACAGCTCAATCCCATGCTTCCCAGCACTCAGAGGTACAGCGGTGCCAAAATGGCTACAACTGTATCCTGTGGAGCCAGGGAGGCCACCGTAGGTCACCTCAGGGCAAGGAGACTTTCATCCCCTTTCCTCAAGGAAAGCCCTACGCCCTGCAATGCGGCTTCTCAAGTTTGCCCTGGTTATTTTGCTGGCACAGGCTTGAGAAGCTCCATCTCGGGCTTTGCAGCCTGACATGAAGGATAGGATCAGGCGGAAGAGGCCTCCGCTGGTCGTACCCCTCTCCCGGGCCGATCACTCCCCATTCCCACCCTCCCCTCATCCCAGAATGCCTCCCCCACTCTGAAAAGCTGCACTGCTGCTCGGTGGTGTAACTTACTCCTGGGTGTTCTCCCATGGAACCCTTCCAGCACTGAGGCTCAGCACCGACTGCCGCTGGCCCAGAACTGGCACTCCCTCCTCTCCCGGTGCTGCAAACTTGCTTTACAGCACGTTTGTGACATCCAGCGGCAGTGGTACACTAATACTGCTGGCGCTGAAGCCCATAGGATTGGGCTCTAAGGCTCTCTAAAGCTGCTTTGGAGAACCCTCTAGCTCAGATGATTTTCAGTTCTGACAGGAGCTCTTCAAGGTCTCAGGTGAAGGTCTTCCCAGGCCTGTTCAGAAGCTTTAACTGGAGATATCAAAGATAGAAGGAGTTAATTTATATTTGCAATGCATGCTCTTTGCCATTGGTCCTCCATTACAGGCACCATCTATTACAAGTTCTGTACATCCCTTGGGGTAGCCCAACAATTTTACACAGAGTAAATTTGAAGCAAATTGCAGGGTTCATCCAAGGTGAAGCATCCAAGGATTTTAAGGGACATGTGCAGGTCTCAGAAGGATTCTACATATCCCTCCTTTTTTTGGTTTGATTTTTAATTACTCCCGCTGTTTGAAATATGCTTAGTTGTGCTGACCTACCTGGCAAGGTTGTCGTAATGATTATTGTAGCATTTTGAACATTCTACAGCTTAATATGAAGGAAGCCTTAGAATTTTGTAGTTCCTTCTGGACTTTCCCTTTGTTGATTGCACAGAATTCTTGTGTGCGTGTGTGTAAGTTCTAACATTCCTCAATATGCATGGGGTCATCAGACACGCACAGTTAGCATAAGAAGCATGCACCCCCAAAATGCAATCTTGCACCAACTCACAGCGTCTTTGTTTTCTGCTGGTAGGATGCTTCAGAGTTCAGGAATCTTTTTGACCTTCATTTTTTTTTTTGTATCCATGACGACATGACAGAATACATGTAATTAGCTCAAGGATGTTGTAAGAACGATTTTCTTTTATTTTTAGGGCAGTGTGTGATATGATATCTGCAAGCATGTTTATGATGCGCATGAGGCTTAGCTGAAATCTGCCAAGAGCTCTAGTCAAGCAGATGGTGACCCCTGTTTGAACTTGCCCTCTCGTTCAATTATTCAGCTGTATTTAATTTTCCTCCATGTGGCAAAAGGTGCAATGCTGCCAGAAATCCTCTAGGTGGCGCTGAAGACCACTTTTAAAGTCTTTGCCTTTTGGGGGGGCTTGTTATTTTAATGTTCAGACCCATTTGCAGAAATGTGCAGGCATATCATTCGTTAGGGGTTCAGCGGTAGGGAGATTATGAGTTTTAGCCTTTGTGCAGTGCTTTCAGTTTAAGATCAAATTACAAAGGAAAAGGGGACTTTTTTGGTCAAGTGGTATATGAATGGGTAATAAGCTCTAAGTAATCTGCATTTTAATGAGACGTTTGATAGATTCTTAGGTTTAATATTTGGCCAAATAATTATTTTGAATTCTTCCATTCTGTAGTTAGAGGTCTGTCTGTAACAGGGCATTATATTATGGTTTCATTTTGAAAATCATTCCTACTTAATTTATATTAAAATTATTAGCAGTGTCTTAGCATACTGCTGGGGATAAGTAAATGTTAAATAGTAGTATTTATTGCTTTCAAGTATGAATACTTATTTACAAGCAGCTTAGAAATGATAGCCAATATGTCATTAAAACAGATACAGTTGGCAGGGGATTCACGATCAGTCTGATGTTAGCTTTGGAACTCAGACCATACGCAGAAAACATACATGAACTGGATCTGTTGTGAGCTGGATGCAGTATAATAAACACTGTACAAAAGCAGACCTTCATCACTTCATTTTGTGAAGGCCGAAATTTTCAGTTCTGCTACTGAGATTCACATTCAAACAATTCTGGAATTGAGGTACATGTGTGTGTGTGTGTGTGTGTGTGTGTGTGTGTGTGTCCGTCCATTTTGCCAGTTTGTGTGGTCACAGTTTTTCGTTTTCTCATGTCCCTGCATCCTAGGGTGTAGAGATTAATACTTTGAGAGGAGATCCTATGTAGAAAATGAATTGATCCAAGGTGAAAAATGCATTAACACTACGCAAAACAGCTGTAAAATTCTGCGCTCCCCAAATATCTGCCTCCTTAGAGTAGCTAGAGACATGAAGGCAATTCTGAAAAGAGAGAATAAATAGGGAAAACAGTGATTAGGATCTTGCAAAGGGCTTCTTCACCTGCTTACCTCACCTGTGTATTTTATGAAACACATTTCAGTACACAGCTTACTGAAGCTGGAGAAAATCATCTCAGCGTCACGCATTCCACCATAACAGGTTTGTGGATCAGGCAACAAATAAGGTGTGTTCTGATGACCACTTCAGTTTATTCTGAATGCGATTATTGAATTGGTAGAGACAATTAATCTGGCAAAATGACCCTCCTTTCTAAAGAACGAAGGGACCACACAATTTCCAAGCCTTTTCCCATAAGAAAACCAGGACCATACAAGACTTAAATTGTACCAATATTTTAGTTAAACTTTTAACAAGAAGTAGAGACTAACATTGGCATTATAGTAAAACAAAAACAAAACAAAACAAACCACCACCCATATGGCATACACAAGACTTGGAAGAGGGAAGCATATATTGTTCAGTAGTATAGGGAAATCTAAGGCTGCAGTCCTGTGCACATTTACCTGGGAGTAAGTTCCACCGAACTGAGTGGGATTTACTTCTGAGTCAACATCCATATGGTTGAGCTGCACAGCACATAGATATGTTTAAAAGTTAAAAGGAACCAGATGTGCAGGTAAATTAGATTTTATTATTGGAGGTAGGAGAGTTTGCTACTAAGATATTCCAAATTTGGCAACCAGAAAATCACATGCAATATTGGGTATAAATTATGCAGATGAAACAATTTGCATAAATATTGTAACATTGCATCCTTCTGCTTATACTATTTTATCTCTCCCCCCCCCCCTTCCCCGAATTTGGATTGTTTTGTCTCTCTCTCCTCCAGACTGGTAAAAGAATGCAGTGAATTCTCAGTTTAATGGGCTTTGGAAATAATGGACAATGTCTGCTTCATTAAAAACTGGTCATATATGTTTTGTGAATGCGCATGTGCATTTCCATAAATGCATTGGAATTTCAAGGACTTTGGGGATTAATAGACCCCTCCCCCATTGATCCATTAAATCGAGGGTTCACAGTACTTGATATATGGAGGAGTAGAGGTCAATAGTGTTTACTAATGAAGTAAGTGAATAGGGATGGGCAATGAGAATGTACTTGGAGATGTGTTGCAGAAATAGTTCCCACCTGCTGGGCAAAGATTTATCTAGGAGCTGCAGGCACAGCCACATTCTGTGCTTGTGGTCATATCATCACACCACTCTGGTGTGAACATGATGCCATGTTCTCCTGACCATTGGGTGCAATGCTACTGGGAACCAACTAACCAAGTTTCTGATTTCTAAGTAGAGCAGGGTCAAAATACACATGATACTCTAAGCATGTGTTAGACAGTGTATGCTTGTTGTTTTAAGGCTAAATAGCAACTAGAGGATGCCACTCCCATGTGGAACAAGACCATGGCAGGAAGGATGGAATCTTTAACCTTATCCCCCACCATGTTGATGATCCAATCACACATACACACTCCATGGCTGCTGTTTGCCAATCACATCTGTGGGGGAACATGAAGTGCACAGCCTGCCTCTTCACACACAAACCATGCTGCTGAAGTCTGTTTTGCACTGTAGATAACCTGTTGCAGGACTATGGGGTTTTTTAGTGCCTCTTTGCCTCAACAGTAAATACCCTCTTAACAGTGGAGGCCAGGCTACTGAAGAGATATGGCTGGCAACCTTCAGTCTCGAAAGACTATGGTATAAGCCTACAGCACCTGGTATTCCCAGGCTGTCTCCCATCCAAGTGCTAACCAGGCCTGAACCTGCTTAGCTTCCAAGATCAGACGAGATCGGGCATGTGCAGGGTAATGCAGAGATAACAAATCCAGCATACATAGTGCAGCCCTCAGCCATGTGTAAAGGCAATGGAAGGGAGACCTTTGGCAGTAATCTTGGGTGCAGTGCTTGGAATATCACTGCTGGGTCCAGGGCCTCTGAGAGGAATTTTATCAGGGGGTACAAAGTTTCTTTTGCAAAGGGGGAGGGGTGAAACTGAGTGGGGAAGGGTGATGATGGGCAAGCAGAATAGGGGCAGGGAGGGTCAAAACAGGATGGGGGGAGGGTGGAGGCAGCTGAAAAAGTCTTCTGAGCCCTGGTCTATCCACCCATGTGGCACTGGCAGTTATATGGCTTGCCAGTAGCTGCAGCTGCAAGCCTGTGATAGTGTCTCCAGCATCCCATGCAGGCAACAAGTCTGAGCAGACAGGAAAATGTAAGATCTCAGGAAATTTCTGGGCCCCTTCCTTTGGCTCCTGGGCCTCCTTTTTGACCCTGGGCCCGGGTACAAATTACCCCCCTCTCCTAGGCCCTGACTGGGTCCATATTTTCAGCTCCTGGAGAGTACGGAAAGTCTCAGAAGCATAACACCACTATGCTGGTCATATCTGTGAGCTGATGGCTAGTTAAACCTAAAGCTCATACCTGGAAACTGACAATGCTGAAATAAATGCTGTCACTCATCTCCGGTGGGCTGGTATGTACCAACTTTAAGAACTTGTTTTGAATGATCGGTTTTTGAACATGTGTGTGATCAGATGTAAAACACTTAAAACAGTTCCACCTGCCACCTTTCTTGAATGGGAGAGTGGGAATGTGAAGCAACAATGTTAACTATTGTGGGGTGTATGTATGTGTGTCTGTTGATACTAAAGTGGTAAGTGATGGATTAAAAAAAATTCCCATGCAAAGCTACAAGCCAAAGTACTAATTTAAAGAGCAGCTCCATAAAAAGTACCATACATCAAGCAGTATACTTTAACAGCCACCTGGAAGTACTCTTTGTCCATCAAACGACATCCATAAAGCCTTCTAGACATATGTCATAATCCTTCTTCATGTTCCATTTGCATCAATGTTGCCAGTTAAACCCGACATATTCCCTAAGTGCCTATTAAGTCCAGTGCACCACTCAAAGGTTTAAGGTAGCATTTACTGATGCAAGCAATCACAAATATATTTAGCTTAATACTACCTATTGATTCCCTTCCTATTCCTGAACTATTGAGCCCTTGTTAATGCGCCTGGCCATATTCAGCACACCCTTTGTTTAATAACCACTTCTATTCAGTATAGGGACTCCTGTAGCACTGAGTTTCCATTTTCCTACTATTAATATAGCATCAAAAGGTCTAAAGACTAATTATGTTTCTTTTTCCCGTTTACTGAAAATTCAAATACTTTTGTTTATGACATATTTATGCCCTTAAGAGTTGCTTTAGTGATTTTCAACTTTTTTTTAATCTCATGGCACACTGACAAGGTACTAAAATTGTCAAGTCAAACCACCAGTTTTTTGACAATTGATAAGGTACACCATGCTGCACGTGGGGGGCCCACACCCCCATTGGCCCTACTAATAAATGACCCTCCCCCAAACTTCCATGGCACACCTGGAGACCATTCGCAGCACACCAGTGTGCCATGGTTACCATTAATACCACTTCTCAAATTAAGCACATTAAGCACTGAGCGTGAATTTATGCAGAATCCAGTGAGCTTCAATGAGATAGCAGAGTGCGCGCCTATGTATAATGTGTATTTGTTTTTCCATTTGTCCTTCTGGGATATCTAAATGGTCACCATTGTTTCAGCTTTCCAATTTCTACTGCTGGAGACCGTTGCAACATTTATTAGACCACTTCTGTGTCCTTAGTCTCTATCAAATGCAACAGTCAACATGCCAGACCTCCGCTTTGATCATTTCCATTCTGATACAACTCACAGTCTGCTATCTGATACAACTCACAGTCTGATACAACTCGCAACTCCTGCTATCTCCACCATCAAAGTTAAACATTTCACCTTCATATCAAAATGGGGATATACCTTCTTGGTATGTCCTGGGGAAATTACAGGGAGCGTCACAGCTGACCTGGCATTTCTGAAATGCCACATTGGTTAGCTTTGTTAGGGCTTTATCATCATCATCATCATCATCATCTTAATAAACCAAATAGTTGAGTTTTGTTTTTGTTTTCTGCCTTTTTATTCACAAATCAGTTGAGGCTGAAACTTTAATCCCTTTGACTTCAAATTTGTCCCAAATCAAATGCCTGTGTGGACATGCCATAAGAACATAAGAAGAGCACTGCTGGATCAGTCCAAAGGTCCATCTTGTCCAGCTTCCTATATCTCACCCTGGCCCACCAGATGCCTCAAGGGAGCACACAGGCAACAAGCTACCTGTATCCTGTTGCCACTCCTTGTTGCCACTCCTAGGCATTCAGATGTAGGCTTCATTGTAGCAAATGTGTGGACAAGGGACAGGGGCTGCTCCAGTTGGTCCCATCTTGATGTTTTCACACCCAATGGCCAGACACCTTCCAACATTTTCATATTCAGCTGAACATGTTAAAGGGGCCTCTGAGAACATAAGAAGAGTACTCTTGGATCAAACAAAAAATCCACCTAGTCCAGCATTCTGTCTCTGACAATGGTCAGCAGATGCCTCTGGAAAGCTCTCCACACAAGAAGCTGACGGGGACCCTGTGCTGTTGAGTTGAGGAACTACATGTAAGTACCAGATGTTCCTGCAGTCTCTGAATGGGAGGCTACTCTGTCTTTTCTTAGCAACTTGTGAATAATGGAGATCCAACTCAACTGATTGTGAAGAAGTCCAGTGAAGTAAGGTGTGTGACTAAGAGCCCAAGCCTATCTATGTCTACTCAGAAGTAAATCCCATTGTAATAATAATAATAATATACAGTATTTATATACCGCCTTTCTTGGTCTTTATTCAAGACTTTATTCAAGGCGGTTTACACAGGCAGGCTTATTAAATCCATGCAGGGATTTTTACAAATTGAAAGAAGGTTCTCTCTTTCAAGAACCACCACATTCAAGATGTTACACTCCGATCTGGTTTAACATTCTGGCCTCCATCCTCCCACGCTCCGAGCAGATGGAACAGCTCAGCTGCAGCTTGCCAGCTGCTTCAAGGTCGCACGGTGCCGGTGGCCTCGAACTGGCGACCTTGTGGATGTTAATCTTCAGGCAAATGGAGGCTCTACCCTCTAGACCAGACCTCCTGCCCCAATGGGGCTTACTCCCAGGAAATGCTGATGGGATTGTAACCTTAAATACATAGATATGAATTTATTAATAATAAAATTCCAAGAAGAAAAGGACAAAACAACTGGAGCATGCTTGATGGCCATGATCCAACAATGAAAGGTACCCAAGGACCTTTCCATTGTCAGCTATGGAACAGTTGGTGCTTGTAGTTCTTACTGCTGCATAGCCAAGGCCTGGTATGTTAACTGGGTTTTAGCCACTGAGCACTGAGTACAAAGTTGAGGTTTGTGTGTGTGTGTGTGGAAAATGAATGCTTGTCTTTCAAAATTTCATTGTCATCACCTCATTCTAAGGCTTAACATGGGGAAAAAAATGTCCATTCTGAATTAGAAAAGTCGCAGGATAATTTTTTTTTAACATTGACCTATTTCAAAACTGGTCTGAAGTTTATCAGATCGAATATTGATAACTCTGTCCACCATGCTGTTTACAGAGCTGAATGTGGTGATGACGATGACGATGATTTAGGGGGAGAGAACAGGCTCCAAAACTGTGCTTATCACACCATTTTATCTTGGTAATGCCAGGATCATGAAAAGTAAATAATGGAGGGTAACAGCCCCATCTTTTGGAGAGGCAGACTTAGCCTTCCACAGCTACAAAGCTACCTCACTGTAACTTTACTCCCTTTTTATGAATAATTCCCTAAATCATTGAGGAACCCTTAAAAAAATCTCTTCCACTCCTCTCTTTTTCTCTCCTCTGTTCTATAGCTCTGGATCCCCCCCAACTTCTTTCCCACCATGTATCCCTTCATTTGGACAGATCTGTGAATATGATATTCGAATGGCTAGATAATGCATACACAGAGAAGTTAAAAGATGCCCCCTTCACTGGTTTGTCTGGCTTCTTTTTCCCCCCTTTCTTTTTCTGTTTCTTTATCCTGAAGGTGGCAGTGAAAGAGAGAGAATCTTTTTTCCCCACTCTTTGAAGCTCTCAAAACAGATGGGCTGTCCCCTCTCTGTTACCCCTCTCCCCTTGTGCCCATGAGTGGCGACAATGAAAACTACAGCTCCTCTAAAGTGGTTCAGCTCTGATGGTGGAAAAAAAGGTGGCCCTTTACCTCCCCTGCCCCCCAGCAGATCTTGGCACAATCGAGCACTTTCCTAGCCAAGCTTTATAAATAAACGAATGGGTTGAGCCACTTTGGGTCTTTCCCCACCCCCCTCTCTTTTAGTCCTTACCAAGATAATTGAGTATCATAATGGTGGGAAAGGACCGCAGTCATCATTTGCTGCCTGTCAGGTATCAGTACTCATCTTCGTGTCATCCGTCACCATTGAGCCACTCTGTCATCTTTCCCCAGCCTTCAGCACCGCTCCTTCTCATCGTGTTCATTATCTCGAGCTCAGACCAATTCCCCCTCCTCCCTCTCTCTCTCCCTCTCCCCCCCAACCTCAGTAAATGCATCTTTGTGCGACTCTCAGTCTTCTGATTATGAATCGATGATCATGTGGTGTAAGAGAGATAGATGGCTTTTAGTTCCATCTTGTCTTCTCTAATTGTAAAATATTAGTTACATTAGACTGTGTCTTTTGATTAATGGAACTTATTTGGAGTGGCCTCTCCCAGCCCTCCCCCTTCCAAAGTCCTCCACTGACTTTTGAGAATTGAGTGATTTCACTTAAAGTAGACAAATAGGTCCTTCAGCAAGGAGATAGCTAAGCTCTAATATCGGGCACAAAAGAAGCTCAGGGAGACAGAGTTTGTGTGTGTGTATGTGATTTAAAAGAAAAGATTTCAACTCTGCTTAGACACACAGAGCATTTATTAATGCAGATGCATCCGTGCTATTTTGCAAATCCAGCAATTTGCATCTGAAGCTACCAAAAGAGGGATCTATGGCCAAATGCATCTCAAATGAAATTAATCTGAGATATAAATTAAAAGCACCTTGACGTACAGCTAGGAATGAAGATGGTCAGTATGAAAAACTTTGATATATTAGCGGCAGCAAAAAAAAAAGTTATCTTAATGCTCCCTCTTATTACACTTTACAGGACATACCATCAACAAAGGGTCTTGTTCTTTCTGCATCTGACACTGTGAAAAACATTCGTCCTTTAATACGGAATTTATCTTATTTGGCACTATTTACCTAAACATGGGTCTTATGATAAAGTCCAAGCTGTACACATGGAATGGCAGTTGGCTACATCCCCTATTATAAATAATCACTGTCTATCTTTCAGTGTAAATTCAAGGACATGTTCACTTTCAGCCTATCAGTTCAATTAGAAAAGGTCTATTTACTGTCAATGTCTGTATCTCAGGGAAATAGGAATGCACTCGTTCATAAACAAGTCAGACTACTGTTTAAAAAACAAACCAGGAACATTGGAGCGGAGGCACCTGAAAGCTTTTGCAGGACACACAGTTAGTTTAAAATGAATAAATATGCAAGGCATGATATCTCAATTCTTTTACAGCAATTTCTGGATTTAGTTCTGCCTAATACTTTTCACCCAATCCTGAAACCCAGTGTCATCAGTCCTCAAATAACAACTGTGAGAGGCTTTTGCTTGTGCAAGTTCTTACAAAAGAAACCCAGTAATCTTCTTTAGTTTGGCTGCTCTTGCTTATTCCTTCCATATGGCCCATTGAAGTCAATGAGATTGACAACTCTTAAGGGCAGGATTGCTCATGGGTAGTGTACCAATAAATACTGTGTTGGGGGCAAGTAACCATACAAGGCCACTACCTTCATGTTCTGATTGTGACAGTTGGCTGTTGTTGAAAAAAGGATACGGTTATGCCTCCTGTATTGGTGGGGATCTGTTCTTGGAAAGCCAAGTGCCTTCTGAAACCATATCATAAGGGATCTTGTTAGATGAGAGTTTATTGGCCCCATGCTACCCAGATTGCACTGGTCCCATTGGCTACAATATCTGACAATCCACCTAGAATGAAGAGCTCTACAGGGAGTCAGTGCTAAAGGAGTCCATGTTATGGGAGGTTTCATTATGTTAATGCTTTCGGTGACCATGATGCAACTTCATGTATAGGGTGTCAATTGTCAGAGGCATCAATAGAAGCAGTGGCACCTGGGGCAGTGATATTGTGACATTGTGTGACGTCACTTTCGGGTTCTCCTGGAGCTGGAGGCAGCGGTGGTTTGATGATCTGGCTGTTGTCCTGTCCCTCCTCCTTTGGAGGCTCACCAAGAGTGGCGGTCTTGGTGCCTTGTACATTCCTATGACCATGGCTGCTGCTGCATTTCTCACCGCTGCTGTCTTGAGTGGGCCTCACATGGCACCCCCTTTCGGCCTGGTTCCCAGGGCAAACGTGCCCCTGCCCCCTGCTTGTTACACCACTGTCAATTGTTCCCTCTTTATGTATTACGAGAAAAAATCAGGGGCAGCCCATAGGAAGCCACCATCTTGGATGGCAGATCGGATGAGGCGGCAGGAACCACCCTGCCCATTCCCTGTGCTCATTTGCTGCCTCACCCAGGCTCCTACTTGATCCTTAGTGGCTCCTCTCTACACCGCTAAGCATTTTTTAAGGGGAAAGCAGAAGTGTGTGGGTAAACTAAGTTGCGGCTTAGACAACCCCTGGAAGACATTCTAGGCCACCACTCTTTTTCTTCACACACCTCCACTTTCCCCTTCCTGCTTTTTAAAGTTTGCTTAGTGGTAGAAAGAGGAAGCAGTATTAAGGCATACATGCACACACAAGACAAAGGGAATCGGTACTGGCTTCTGTGAGTGTAGGGACTCAGGCTGGTCCTGGGATAAATGGGACCGACTGGTCCTGGGGCAGAGCTATGCACTATTTTTCCTCAGGTTATTGTGGGTTCGGGTGACCATGATGTGCCTTAATTTCAGTATGCCTTTTACACTGTTGTTTGTGAACCTCACATGTCATTGTGATGACAGGTTTGCATTTTGGTACCAAGTTGTATTTTTTTTTTTACCTGAAGCACACAGGAGACCTATGTTGAAATTGATTCATAGGGCCTACTGATTGACTTCTTTCTCCTTGATCTTTTCAACCAAAGTAGTTCTTTGCTTAGGAAACCTGGCAAATTGATACAGCATTTTGATTCAAGAAGAACCTATACTAATGAGACAGCCATGGTACAGTAAGTCTGAGATGGCACAGGAAAAAAGATGGCTCCCTTACTCCCAGTGCCTATATGTGCAGAATTCCCTGAGAGTCTGCTTGTCTTCAGTGGTGTAGCTGGGGGGTGGTGGAGCAGCCAGTCTGGCGGGGAGGCTCAGTGTGGCGGGCAAGTGGCCCCTCCCTTCAGAGCCATTCCCAGCAGAGGGGGGGAATAGAGCTGTACGGTGGCAGTTAGAGCCATGGAGGATAATGTAATAAAACTGATTGGTAGCAGATTGAGGAAAGGCAGAAGAAAGTACCTAATGAATGGAATTCACCACTACAAGATAGAACAATGGTCACTTGCTTTGGTGGCTTTATTAAAAGGGGGATTAGATTCATTCATGGAAGGTAGTTCTTCATGTTTGAAGAAGATACTATGTAATAGTTTCTGAAGAGCAACAGCAAGAGTGAGTTATTATCTCCAAGTGCTACCGATGGGCTTCCTGAAGACTTCTGTCTGGCCACTGTGGGAGATAAGATGCAGAGCTAGATGGGCCTTTCCTGGAGCAGGATTCTTTTTATGTTTGATGGACCAGTGTTCACAAGTAGTAATCTGATTCTACCCTTCACGTAAATACTTTTCATAACAAGTATTAACCCATTAATAGTGTGATAGTGGATTTGTTTAAAGTATTGTGTAGATATTAGTCAGTGAGCACCTCTTCCTCCTTACTGTAGGATAGACCAAAAGATGTAATTGCCAGTAACAATAAACCTGGTATGAGAGACAAGGCTAACAGCCACCTGTGTGGGAAATATCATGAAGACTGATGGAAGGTTTTGAAGTAGAGGCCAGCTAGATGGGGAAATGGAGCCCGCCATCCTAAATTTAAGGCAGCATGAAATCCTAATCTAGATACAAACATTAGACGGTCCAGTGGACTCCATCTGAACTTTGGAAAAAAGCAGTTTTCAATGAAGATAGTTACAGAAGACCTCACTGCATTGACAACACTTCATTGTTTTAAAACAAGGTGATGATGGTTCATTGTCATACATTGCAGCCCATGAATTAGAGTGACTGCTGACCGAACAGGCAGCCTGTAATCTCTAAACATTTTTAGGAATTGCCCCTCCTGAGTTTCAGGTTACAATCAACAGTGCAGCCCTCTTTGAAGCAGAGTTTGGCCCTTAGAAACTCACCTCTCAAGTGGCTGTGATTTGGAGACCATCTTTTGATTAGCATGTTGTTCGAAGCAGGCTACGACTGGAGAAGCAATAGATATCCCACTGTTCCAATCCGTGCCACAAAATTCTACGAAGACCTATTTAATGAAAATCAACCTGCTCCAGTAGTCATTGGGAAACACCTCTGCTGTTCACAATCAATTGTGGCAGAGTTTGGGGTCTTGGGGGGAGGGAAACCAAAGCAAAAACACACCTTCCAAATCACCCCTCCCCCCCCAAAAAAGGATCAAAGAGCTTATTCCCACCCTATTGCTCTGTTTCAGAGTCCTATAATTCGGTGAGGTTGTGCACTAAATAATTTGTAAGCCTCTAGAACATGCAGGTTATTGTTCGTGGACAGATGGCGCCTCACGTTTTTACTGCTTATTCCTTCTGTGGCTTCTCATATGTACGACTGATGTGCATTCTGAAGTCTTTGTTTCCTTGCTAAAATCTCTAATCTAAAACAGGCAATCAAGCACACAGACAGTGGTTCAGAAAGCATAATCATAGCTTTAAAAGGAGGGGGGCGAGAGAGAATCATCTGCAGTTAAGAAGCAGATGTGTGCACTGGAAACACAAGAAGGTTATTGGAAATATCAAAATGGGGCAAATAAATAAAAATAGGGAGAACAAGGTTCTCTCCTCCCCCCCCCCCACCTTGCACAAGAAGTATATTTGCAGCATGATTCCTAAGTAATTGTTTAGCCTCTTTTGGTATTGGGACTAGCGGGTTTCTTTATATTATTTATTTCACTATTCCTCCTGAGATTGGCCATCTTTGTCTTTTCTGCAGACACTGTTGTGATCTTGGAACCAACGCTGCCCTCAAGAGTTAAATCACATTGATATACAGGAAGGAAATGAAACAGACTAACTCGACTCTTTTCTTCCTACGGATTCCCCCCCCCCACACACACACCATTTTTTTTTTTTATTCTGAAGATAGAATTACTGTTTGTAAGCATCTGAAAGTCATTAGAGGCTCCACAGTCTGTCAGGTGCCGGAGCACAGAAACTGCTGAAACTGAACGGGTTCCTCTGCGGAGTGCTGGGAATTTGTCATTTGGTGATGAGCAGTTATAATAATATATGAGCAAATCACAAGCATTCTGCAAATTAATCAAATTTTTTCCTCTCTCTTTCTCTCTCTCTCTCCCCCCACCCCTCCCTTCTCCCTTGTCTCTAAGAGAGTGGCTTTGCCGGCAGACGTAGGTGAGGCAGTTTACTCACAGATGGTAGCTCTGGCATCAGATGGAATTTATATAACAGTAATTCTGATTCCCTGCCAAAGTAGTGCTGAAAACACCAGGGAGATAGTACAAGACGAGTCATGTGGTTTTGCTGAGGTTGTTGTGGGAAGTTTAAAGGGGGGAAGAGACAGAGAGAGAAAACCCTCACTTTTTTTCCCTTTACATTTTATTGTTCTAGCCTGAAGGGTTAGCAATTGTACGCCATTCTGCCACAGGCAAAATCCAACATGTCTTCTTTTTTTATGAATCGTGCTGCAAGTGGGCTTCACAGCTGTTGAAACTGCTGGTTGTGTGTGGGGGGGACGGGACCCACATGACTTCTGATAATTTCTCTTGCTTGACAAGGATGAAAGGAGGGAGGGTTCAAGAGGTGGTGGCCTTACATGCTGAAAAGGAGGCCGGGTCTCTCTTTCCAGGAAGCCCTGCCATGTTCACTTTTGTAAGGCTCTCTCCGGCTTAACAAAATCAGGCTTCTCTTTTCAAGCATTTCGTAGGATGGAGATGTGAAGGATTTCTGACTGTGATCCACAGTCCACGGCACATTAAAGCAGGCATGTAGATACCTTGAAAAGATAATTATTTACTTGGCCAGCTGAGTGCTTGGGTGCTGTTGATTTCAGCGGGAATTCAAGGCGCTTAACTTTGTCTGGACTGTATCTGTTATCAAAAGCAAGGCAAAGATATAAATCAGAATTACTTTATTTTGTGCTCTAAATATATTTTAGCTAACTAAGGGTCCAAACCTGAAAAGTGCGCAATGCGCACTGTCACAAACATGCCTCATGGCACGTTTGTGGGAATTACTGCTAGCCCAGCACCGGACCTGGCCCAGTGCAAACTCACTCTGGGCCAGCACCAGTTGGAGTTGGCAGTCCGCCACCCAGCACTCACCCATTTGGCGTATAAGCAGCGCCGTGCACCAGGCAGCTCAGGATTAGGCTGTAAGGGGCTGTAGGTCAGAGGTAGGACAGTTGCTTTGCAAGCCGAAGGTCCTGTCTCCAAGTAGGACTGGTACAGACTCCGATCTGAAACCCTATTGTATGGTCAGTGTGAATGATTCTGAGCTAGGTGGATCAATGTGTCTTACTCGGAAAAGGACTGCTTCCTTGTTACAGAAAGAAAAAAAAAACACACTGCATCATTTTTAAACTACCGTAGGATGAGACTATAGATTATTAAAAAAAAACACTAGGCTGCCACCCAAACTAGCAGGCGTGTGTCGAGTCATACACTTCGTAGTGTACATAACTGGCTGTATGATAAATAATGGATATAAATGAATGCCAGACACTGATCCCAGTTCAGTGTTATACCCCAAACATGGAATGCAACAGAACCAGAGTTGGACTGCCATCCTCAAAGTACTATTTAGGGAATATGTCCCATTGCTGGGGTATCTGAGTAAAACATGCTAAAGGTCCTGGGCACAAAAATACTACCCAGTGTCTTTTACTTCCAACATATATAGTTGTAACAACTGAGCATAATCTACACCTTATTGAAACCAATGGCTAAACCCTCATTGACTTGAAGAGTATTGGACAACCACCAATTACAGTGTATTAATAATGAGTTTTAGAATAATATTGCTAACACTTAAAAGGGTTTTTTATTGTCTTGATCTGTTTCTTTCCTACAATAGCCCCTTCTGTCAAGTCACCATACCTCCTTTTTCTGGAAAGAGATGGAACAGAAGTTGAGAAATAGGTGCATGCTGAAGTTGCATGAAGGTGGAAACTTACAGAGCTTTCATCTGTACCAAGTCTTCATTTTGTGGAGGTCTATAGACCCCCCCCCTTGTGCCCACAAAAGGATGTGCCTCCAGGCATTTTGTCTGCAGTTTCTGAACCCTGCTGCTGGTGATGCGAATGAAGCAAAGTTCAGTGATACAGGCAAAGATGTCCCAGAGTCTGGCTTATAAGCAACAGATGCCGTAACCTTAGTGGGTCTAGGCAGTGGCTGGAAGGCAAGCCAGCAAGGAACCCAGTGTGCACTGCCTTGAATTCCATTGTGGAAGTAAGGGAATAAATAATAAGACCCCAGTCCTATTCTCATCAGCTTATCATGTGAATACATGGAGAGGGACCGTTCTTGCACCAGAACTATGCCACCTCTGATGGTTCAGCCAAAGCTAGAAGGGTGCATATTCAGTTGCGAATCTAATAATGTCAGGAAGTCCAGTTGCATGTATGGCTGCACACACAGAGAGTCCATTCACATCTTTGGTCAAAGTACCTTTGGCACCATCCTCTTCCATCTCCATTCATTCACCTGGGAAAAGGAGAAGTGTCTGGTCTGGAATGCCAGGTCCCAAAACTCTTGCATATGGAGTGCAGTACATATGCTTTAAGGCGTCAGCCAAATTGAGAACTTCCTTCAGTGATTGTTTGAGGAAAGGGGTGTTGGCAAAAGTGGCCAAAGTTGGCACATCAGCTTTATTGCGTAACAAAGCATTTGGAAAAAGTATAACACACTGCCCATTTGTTTTGGTTTCTGTGACAGCAGTGAAATAAGTGGATTAGGCTGAAAGTTTAGCATGCGTCATTGCAGCTGGTTGCAGACATCTGTCATTCTTTGGTCATACATTCTGGATCATGTCAAGAAGGAAAAACAAAGGCTGACACCTTTCATTTTTGAAAGCGGGGTAAAAAGAAACCCTACTGAGGCTTAATGAGAACATTTTTGGTTCTTCTAGAACAGCCACCTCAGTAGATATCTGCAAGTCCGATTTACACATGCAAAAGAATGAGGTGATGGAATTCTGCAAAAAAAAACAACAACTCTGTACAAGTTTTTATTTTTTTATTTTATTTTTAAAGAAGCTGCGCTGGGGAGAAGGAGTCTTGCTCAACCGTCACTCCGCTGAGTTACTTTTCCACTTGCTGTTTTGTTTTATTTTTGCTATTGGCAATTATTCAAAAATGTAAACTGTCAGCATCTGTAATTCTGAAGCGGTGCAACCCACTCTTCCAACTCAGGTCTGTATGATCTCTTGCTGCTGTATGCGTAGGTCCTGTGTGTGAGTGTGTAGCCTTGAGGAATGTTTAGAATCCAGGGTTGCTGCTGAATATAGTACCCATATCCTCAAAAGCTTTTGCTGTTTTGAGGGTTGGCCCATCCATAAGGCTGTCAGAGACAGATGCATCAAGATGATAGACTGTAGATGCTCCCAGTGGCTTTTGGTCTATCATCCAAAGTGAAACCCAAGCTGATCCTGCTTAGCTTTTTCAGGTGAGGCAGCTCTGTCTCCAGACCACACCTTCTGTCTTCTGCCACTCTGTCAGCCTACTATTCTCTTCTCTTCCTCCCTTCCTGTTCCACTTTCTCCCCCCCCCCCTTTTTTGGGAGATGGTAGAGACAGGCAGTTGGTTTGCTGCCAAATAACAGGATGACATTAGTCATGACAAGGTGCTGTGCAGGCGTGGACACTTGGTGCCCTGTCTTAGGTGTAGGGGGTCTTAGCCACTTGGGAATACATAATATATTTCTAGGTCTGCATTGCACCATGCACACTTGCTCTCCCCCCCCCCCCCACAACTTAGGCTGCAATCTTAACTTGTGCTGGAACAGGCAGGCTGAGTTGCCTGTGCTGTATCCAACTCAAGGTAGGTGCAGGCTAGAGTGCAACTGAGAGTAAGGGAATTTTTGTCCCTATGGGGCTACTTAGATCTGCACCAGTGATTTTGCAGGTACAAATCAGAGAGGCCCATGTAATGCTGGTTGGGTTGGGGACAGGCATTAGGATCCGACCTGCATTGCTGCAGCGGTCCCACCCCCTCCTGGGCTTAGTCCGCCTCCTGGCCTACTCTCCCCCCACCCTAAAACACCCCTTCCTCACCTCCGTTCCATCCTCCTACCATCCTTTCTCACCACCTGTGCTCACCAGCAGGCACTTTCTCACCATCAGGCCAGCACAAACTCACCTTCCCTGGGGCTGGATTCAGCTCTGGCAAGACAGTGCATGCAATGGCCCAGTCTGCTCCCGAGTAGCCATGGACATGCTTTATGGCATGTTTGCAACACTTGGGAGCCAGTGCAAGGAACTGGCTCAGGGGTGAAGTTAGGATTGGGGAAAGCAATTTTGTTTTCCATTCAAAGACATCCAGTTTTCAAGCCTTTGTCATGTGCTGCATGAAGGCATGGAATAAATGAGAAGTGAGACTATAGTCCTGTTGTACCTGCAAATTGTGCATCTCAGCCCTCCTTTAAGAAAAAAACAGTTCACCAGCAAGCTTTCAACTCAATTGTGGTTGTACAATAATCCATATTTTGGTAATTATGCATAAATTGAAACTCCATTATACCTATACTGATATCAATTCATCTAAGCAAGGATGCATTCTGAAGCAAAATAATATAATTGCATGGTTGAAACTTAGGTTCAGCTTTTGATATATCAACTTTTTGTAATATAAAAAAATAAAAAAAATCCACAAACTTTAAAAAGCATCATTTTTTCCTACTCTAGTTCAAAGTAGTGAATTATACCTAGATTATGTATAATAGAGTCATTTAGACATTACTTGCAAGGCTTTTTTGAGACACCTTCCTACACTGTCATTGCAGGTTATGGCATCTTTGGTTGCAAGACAAGTTATAATGTGACAAAATACCATCTAAATTACTTGACTTGTATAACAAAGCAACAGCTCAGATTAAGGTGCAAGAGCATATTTATTTTAAGTGACAACATGGAAGCGGAGTGCAATATATTGTATGGACTCACTTGGAACCAAGGGATAGATGGCAGGAGGTGGCTAAATCCTTGTAAAGAAGACTGTCCAGAGCTTGAACGACACAGAACTGGGTCATCAGGTTGTACTGAGCAAACCAACCCTGAGAGATTTTGTTGGTATCCTGTTCATTGAAGTGGGGTGATTTTTTTTTTAGATTGTGAGCCCTTTTGGGACAGGGAGCCATTAGATATTTGATTTTCTCTGTAAACCGCTTTGTGAACTTTTTGTTGAAAAGCGGTATATAAATACTGTTGTTGTTGTTGGGGTGAAATCTGACTTTTAAAGAAATATTTGCTCAGTGTTTAACCCAGTTGCCCAGTTGCCTTTCCTCAAAGCCTCCTGGGTCATTATTCGTGACCTACCTGTGGCAGTCTTAATTGGTGATGTCAAGAAAGCAACTTAAAACAGTCACAACTTGCAATGCATGCATAAAATACCTTGCCACTGAATCTCATTATCCATTTGTGGGATGTACCTATCAATGGCAAGTTAACGGAACATAGCTAAGGAGAAGGGTTGTAGTCTGCAGACCTCAGATTCAATTCCTAGCATCTCCAGGTAGGACTGGAAAGACCCCCTGCTGAAACCCTGAAGAACCTCTGCCAGTCAGCATAGACAGTATGGAGCTAAACTGACCAATTTGACAGTTTCCTCTGGAAATATAGTTACCATCATATTTTCCCAGCTGTCTTTTCTCTAAGTGGTGGCCTAATGTCTCATTACTCATTGGGTAATGTTCCAAGGAATATAAAATATTTGGTTTTCCAGGTATTATGCAATCCACATTTGTCACACACATAATCATATCTAGATGTTTCTGGAACTTGAGATTACTCAATTTGAAAACCCTTCTATCTTTTACCGTTGCCTCACACAGCAATAATTCATATATATATTTCTATGACTCATCAATAGATATACTTCACCGGCTTCTTCTTTTTTTTAAGCTTTAAAATTAGTGATATTTTCTCTCAGGTTTAGTGAGTCATATGATTAATGACTCAAAAGTAGACATAATATGCAGGAATATATGTATAAAGAGTTGATTTCTTGATCTGTTAATGTCTGCCCCAAAGAAGTTGATTTTAGTTGTGTTCTGTTTTTCCTTGCATTGTATTTGCCTGTGCAAATACAGTGGAAGACAATGGGGTAAACAAGGTTTATGAAAACAGCCATCTCATGCAAAATGATTAACAAAAGCACAGGAAGACTTTCACAACTGCAGTTATGAAAAGGGCACCACACCTAGAAGTGGCTCTGAAACTGCTGTAAGAAAAAAATGACATTAGAAGTAAATTTCAGTGTTCCTACCCAGGAGGAACATCTCAAAATGTTCATGGGATACCAGGTGAGTTTCTATAAGACACATGCCTGGGGCAGGAGGTTACTACATTATCAGTGTCATGGACACAATTTAATAGGGTATACCTATGCATCCGTATCCAGGGTGGATATTCATTTGTGGCTGAGAGCAGAGGCTGATAGTGATCTGCCCCAGATTCAGACTTGCTCCCCATCTGCCCATGTCCTCCCTTGGCTTACATGCAAGAAGAGTCAATATCTCAATCAGCTTTTTCCCTTCCCATAGGCACAATGGAGTCCAGTGTGACATATAACCTTTCTTGTTATAACTGGGGCAATTGCATCTTGTGGAATACTATTCTTTACTCAGAGGTTCATGCAGTTGTTTCTGGGGCTCTGTTTGGTTGAACACTCATACCGAAAGTTTCTGAAAACTTTCATTATGGATACGTAGTTGAGTGGAGCCATCTCACTCGGTTCTGCAATTGGGGAGTTGTTCAAAATGTATATTGTGAGACTCATAAAGCAGAATGGCTCCATCAGAGCCATTATTGTCTATTGGACAAATGCATTTATTCAGCATTTTCCCCATCCATATTATTATGTTCCAGGTCAGAATGGCTGCTTTAGGGCCATTCTGGTCTATTGGGTAATGCATACAGTATTTTAGAATCCATGTTAGCTATGGATAGTAAAAATATGCTATGAGATCTTTGCAGGGAGAGGAGGGACAACTAAATGCAAAAGCAAAACAATAGCTGCACACTAGATTTTCAACAAAAATATTTGTACCTTTCTAATAAGCATTTGTTGCATCATGCCATTTTTTATTTAAAGTAGTGGCTGTTACTTTGGGGGGAGGGGGCTGAAACTGTCAGTCACAAGTCAACACCCACTCTTTGCTTCTGAGTTAAGGGCACACAAAGCCACAACTGAGGTAGGAAATTTTTTTTGAGATTTTAAGATTTTGACTGTGGGTTTAATATTAAAAACTTCCCACTTTAAAAGTCCTATTTTGAGTCAGGTCTGATTCCATTTTAAAAGAGGCCCAACTTGGAATGAGGGTTGTATCTCCTGCCTCCCACTGCTACCCAACTCTGTTCACACCATGTGAATCTTCACCAAGAAAAGGGGAGAGGAGGGGGTAACAGTCAGCAGGGAGGGCTCACTCCCACACAAGAGAGGCCACACAAGTCCTCTTCTTTGCCACAGATGAGGTGAAAACTGTCATTTCCACCTCAGGGCCAGTGTCCATTGGCATCTTTGAGAAGCTGACATTGGCCTTGGCCATTGGGGAGGCCCACTTCCAATCCCTGACCACCTATGCCTTTGTGCAGTGGCAACAGAACAATGCTGTCTGTTGAGTTGCTGTGCTATTACCTCCTTCTCCCTTGTAGATGAGATAGGTGGTCCACCCTGAACCTTGGAACAGATCTGAACCCCCTACCATGAATGTGAGGGGGTACCAAAGTAGGACGAAGCCTATCGTTGGCAGTTTGCTGAGGGCCACTTCAAACCTGGAGCCAGCCTTGCAGTAAATAGTGAGCTTACAACTTGTAATAACAAACATCTGCAAACTAAACGAGTTTTGCAAATGTTCCTAACATTTGAGGGGGGGGGGAAACAGCTGAGTTTTGGGGGTGAGATGTAATGGGCTCACAGAACTCTAACCAAAGTATTGTGAAAGGACACAAGGAGTTCTCCAAAATTGTGAGTGCCACATCGTGCTAATGGTGGGCGAGGGGAACATACTTGTAGGGAGAATTAGTTGGCAAGAGGGGCTTCTTCTGTAACCCTTTCTCTGCCACACGATTGTACTTGAAAATGTCATCTAGACCAACCCACCCCAGCTGGGCTCTGAAACGGGAAATGAGCTTGCCTAAGACAGTATAACAAGGAGCCAGGGAGGGGAAGTGGAGGAGGGAAAGTTTAAGAATCTCACCCACAGATCCTGCTTTTCAAGTGCCACCCTTGCGAGTCAGGCAGGGTAGAAATATCTTAAATATATGCACATTGATAGTACTGGAAATGTCAGGGGATTATTGTCAACCACATGCATGCAAGTCACATGCCCTACCTCTGAGCTGTGGCTCCAGTGTGAGTGTGTGAGTTGCTAGGTGGGAAGGGGGTGCCTGGATTATATTGGGGCACTGTTTCTCCCTTTCTTCTTCCCATCTGGGAGATGATCAGAGTCATGAAAGGGTTCCTTTCTCCAAGCCAAGTGACTCTCTGTGACCCGTGCATGCAACAATTAGTGGTCATTCCTCTGCAACATGTAAGAGGGGGTGGCCAGAATAGACACTTGCCAAGGGCCAACCCTTGGCACACCCCAAACCTTCAGTACTGGTGACAGTGACCAGTATGGGTGACAGTGACCATCAGGGGACAGGTATGGGGCATCAAGAGGGAAATGAATTGTGCCCCAGGACCCCCAGCAATCTGGCTCCAATACATTTAAAACAATTCAGATTTTTTTTTTTTTTGGGGGGGGGGGTAAGTTAAAGGTCCATACAAAGTAGGGAAGTCATTCCAGGGATTTTGAACCCTTCATCTTATTCAAGGCAACCATCTTCTTCACGGTCATTGAAACATTTAACATTGCCTTGCCCCTGAATTGGGATACTACGGCTTGAATGAAACATTCACACAATTCTGAGTGTAACCAAAACAAGTTTGATAACATTAACAAAACATCTCGGGCCAGATGTGTATGTGATTGCACATCCCTAATTTTAGCATTTCAGCTGAGAGAATATGTGCCATTCCCATCCCCCTTCCCTCCTCCCACTACTCACCCACAGCTTTAATTTATTGCTTCCTGCATGGTGTTTAATGTTCATTACTCCATTGTCTTCCTTTCTTGGTTCTTCATCCAAATTCTAACATTAAAGAATGAGACTGTGTGTGTGTTTTTGTTACACTCCCTATTTGCATCCGTGTATGAGCTATATCCGTACAAATATTCAAAACAATAAAAGAGAGCATAGCGAGAAGAGCAGAAGGCTTTTTGAGTAATAGACCATTGGCATTTTTCTTTGAAATTACCATTTCTTGCTGCTTTGGGAGAAAGCCATGATTTTGCTATTAGTACACCCGTAACAATCTGGAATTAATTCCTCATCTCATCCATACGACTATTCTAATGGCCCTTTTTACGCATCCAAACAAAGCCCTACATATGTGCCTTTCTGATCCCAAAGATCAGATTTTTCTTGGTGGAGCCGTGTATGGAATTTGGACCCTGATCAAATATTTGTAAAGGGGCAGAACTGATGCAGTCTGATCATGAAAATAAACATTTTTAACAAGGATTATGTCTGCCTTCTCTTATTTGTGCATCCCTGTGCATTCCTGTTGAAATGACAGTCACATGTTATTGTCAATAAATTAGTAACTATTAAAAAGGGGTATGAAGTACAAGAGGTAACTCTCATGTAAATATTGGCCATGATTCAGAGCTCTGGAGGGCTTTCTGTTTTATCAGCTGATTTGTGATTAAAACGCATGAGTTCACATATAATGTTCAGAATCAGTTTATAAGGGATGAGGCCATATTGCCACCAGAGCAATGTGCGCAAATGCCAGTATCCAGTCTTGTGATGACTGACTAGGCTTAAAAGTTCCCCTGGAAGTCCTGATGTACTTTGACAGCCTGAGCAGTGTGTGGTACACTATCATTTGGGAAGAGGGTAGACTATTTCTTCCTAGCAACATGACATGCAAGGTAAAATGCCCATTAGACGATGTCAGCATCAGAACATCTTCATCCCCCATTTAGACCAGGGGTCTCCACACTTTTCAGTACGAGGGCCACATCATAGCCACATCATATATATTGTACATTTTCAGGGGCTGAAAAAAAAAAATCTGTTTTATAAATGAATGAATGAAATTTAAATAAATGAATAAGTTTTACATGGATCTTTCTTCATAATCAGCATGATATAATTCAGAACAAGAGTGAAATGTGACAATTACAAAGAAATAATGCTGTGCTTAAACTGAGAAATGATACATAATGAGTAAAAATGTCAAACATTAGCAAAAGCTCTGACAAAAAATAAAGTTGCTGAGGGCTGGATAAAATCTTGTGGTGGGCCAGATATGGCCTCTGGGCCACAGTTTGGAGACCCCTGATTTAGACCAGCGTTTCTCAAACTGTGGGTCGCAACCCCACTCCCAGGTTGCGGCAGGCCTGTGACTCAATCCATTCGTCTCCAAGGGCACCAGAATGCCCTGTGAAAGTGACTGGAAGTGACTGACTTTGTGTTTGTCTTCCAGTCTGTGTCTGTCTGCGACTTCTGGTTTGCTTCCAGTTTGCTTCCACAGGCATTCTGCTCCCCCCTGGAGGCAAATGGAGTGAGAAGCGCTTCTGGTGTCTCCCAGTAAGGCTTTGTGGTGCTACAGGGAGCATTAGGTTGTGATCCTCTGTGAAGGACAATGTAAGTTGCAGAGGTTCAAAGTCTGAGAACTGCTGATTTAAACCAAAGAACTCAGTTGGCAACAATCCACCTGAATCGTCCGTATAACTGTGGAAGGTTTAACATTTAGACAAGGCAGGAAAAGCACTGGCATGGGGAAGGTTCTACATACATGGTTGCTGGTTCCTGTCAACTGCATATTGTTGGGGCTGTTTGTGTTTTAAAAGTGTGCCATTAGTTGGATTAGTTGGAAATTAGTTGGAAAAGATTTCAGTTTCTGGAAACCTCTTAACAAACTGCAATGAAACAAAAAATAGAGTTTGTCATAAGCTATGTCAACTTGATGACAGTCATTAAGGCAACTTTAATCTTTAAGAAAACACTTGTGAATTTTGAGACCTCTTCTACTTAATGCTCTTCCTTGGGCTTGGTGTTCAGGCAGAGCATCTCATGAAGCTTAATATGATGTGATGTGATTGATTCAAGTTGACGTACCATGTCGCAAGGCAACATATCAGATCCATGAATGTGAGAGAAAACAAAACAAAAGCATTTTGCTCCTTAAAGGCTAAATTAACTGAGAAACATTAAAAAGAAAGGATTCAGTGGAACATGTTGTTTTTTGCTCAACCTTTTAACCAAGAAGTGTTGCCAGCCTTTCTTATCAGCTTAATTCTTTAGTAGACACAGTGGCGTAGCTAAGAGGTGGTGCAAAGCTGTACGTTTTGCATGGAGCATCACTGAAGTATACAAGTGGCCCTCCCTTTCCCCTTCAGAGCCATTCTGGGCAGCGAGAGCAAAATGAAGGCATTTTGCACTGAGGTCTTCCCGTCTTCCCACCTTGACGACCCAGTATAGAGTAAAGTAGTATAGTTCCCTAGGAAGTATTACTGCATCCACAAGCCAAGGCTAGCAAGAACGGAACAGAGCAACTGGCAGGATGGCCATAACGAAATGGTTTCTTCATCCTGACTGTAGCTTGGGCAGCTCAATTCTAACCTGCAGTGGGAGGCAGACAGACCTGTTCTGTAATCAGCACAGGTTAGGAGATGGCTGGAGGGGAACTCGGGATGAAAGGGATTTTTTTCCCTTTGCCTTGTGTTGTGCTTCAGTCATCCCTATGGGGCTACTTAGATTTCACTGGTGCAAATTTGAGCAGCTCTTGTAAGGCTGCTCAGGCCAGGGATGGGGATTAGAATTTGGCGTGGGCTGCCATGGTCAGTCCCACCCCCTCCTGGGTCCATTCTGCATCCTAGTCTGCTCTTCCCCACCCAAGAACACCCTCTCTCCACGTCTGATATGCCCTCCTGTCACCCTTTTCTACCCCCTGCACTGGCCTGCCCAGAAGCTGGCTTCCAGGAGCTGGTGCGAGCCTCCACACCGGCGCTGCCAGCACTTGAGTAGCTGCAAATGTGCTTTTACAGCATGTTCACAACACTCTTGGGCCAGTGCAAGCACAGAGTGTGCTCAGGATTACGCTCTGAGTGTATCACCCTTAAAGTAGACAGGCTGAAAAAGTGATTCAGGATGATTCTCTGATCAGGATACAGGACTGGCAGCCAAATGTAGAGTTCTTAATACAAACCACAGTGGGTCAGTTCAGATAATACTTTTAGTCTTGACCCAGACCCACATTACTAAGGATGTGCATCCTCATGATACATGCATGTCCTGGGCCTTCCTGTCACTTCCATGCAAGTTGCATGGGGGAACAATTCATTTAAACTATTTTCCTGCCCTGCTAAGCCTACTTTATTAACAAGAAGCAAAGGGAGAGGCCAGGAGGCCCACACGTTCTTAATCATGTGCCGTTGGTTCCAGGCTATAAGTGTCATCCAAACAGACCTAGTTTGAAAATGTACATAGGGAAGCAACCAGGCTGACACTGAGCATCTTTGAAAGATGTGTATTTCATCCGTGCCACTGACTGTTCTGACATTACAGTGCAGACCTCAGTGTAGACCTCACATATCTGTGACTATTTTAAAGCAATTTCAGTTGCATGGTCAGCCAGTTACCAGCCTAAGCCACGGATCATTTTACTTACTGGAATTGCAGTCCCATATTTGTCTTCTGAACCATGAGCAAGAATTCTCTTAAAATGACTTTCAAATGATTATACATTGGAAGATACATCTCAACTAGTATATATGTGATCTATGACTTGAAAAGAAGGAGCCTGCAGCCCCCAAATCCCTCCCCTTTCTACCATCTGATAAAAATGGTATAAATTACTTGCCTGCTTATCTGGGCCTGGTTATTTTAAGATCTTGCTACCCACAACCAGTTTTGTGCAGTAATTAATGGACGGTGTTACCCAAGAGAAATGGGCATTCTGCTTTGCCCCCTAGTTACGAGCAAATTGCAGATGTTGTTATCTTCTGTAAGAGTGATCTCTGGGATACTACTACTGTTTTTTTTTTTTTTTGGTATGACTGCTGCTGTAAACAACGCACCACTTCTTTTGCTCTTACACTTTTTGACCCTCACTGTGTATACATATTTATATATTATTCATACCGGATTAAAAATTGATGTGCTCTTTACCGCTGTTGTACTGCACAGTGACAATACAAATTAACTTATTGTGTACTTAACTTTTCACATGACAGTGATGTGAAATTTTGATGGCCTCCAAAAGTTAGTGATAGAAAAAAACAAAACACAGTGAAGACTCAACAACAACAACAACAACAAGCAACCCATTCGAGGTGGTTTTGCGCCTTGTTAAATGCAGTTGAATTAATAAGGAAAGTGTGTCACGTATTTGCAGGGATATTAATATTCACACTTTTTGGGGTTTGGAGAATGATACTAAGTGGATAAAGCATTTGGGGGCATAATTAAGTACTATTTAGCTCGCTCTTATTGAATCGTTCTTAAAAATTATTTTAGTAAATTGATTAATGAATTAGTGTTAATGCTTTAATTGTGGCTGCTCTTGATTAAAGCTGATGTACTCAGGAGCTGTCGCTCACATCACGTGGGTAGGAAATACATGATCTTGGGATTCACTCTCTGCTGCTCAAATTTGTTAGAATGGGACCACTGCATGGCATATGAGTGTGAGAGCCATTCCCAAGGGGGGGGGAAGGGCTATAGAGTTCTATGGCTGTATGATAGAGTGAATCAAGATATGGGCACCACTGTCACACTGTGGAAAACACAAAGACATGGAAGGAACTGCTGTTCGGGGAGTGATCATATACAATGTATCCCTAAAAGAAAATCTCTCTGAAATTTATGGTTTGTCCCGGCCTTTTTGTGTTTCTTGGAACGATGGATGCAGGAGGCAGGTCGTTTCACATTAGATTCAAGTTGTTGCTGAGAGGCAGTGAGCACACAGGCAAGGGCTACAGGTTAGGTAAGCAAAGGAGCTGGAACTGCACAGGTCTTATCAATGGGCATCTGAGTAAATAGCCAGAGCACTGGGACAGTGTGGAGAATTCATGGCTGCGTCCTCCATGAGAGGTCAAGGAGAAGAATGGGATGGCGGAGATAGTGTCACTCAGAACGTGCGCTCAGGTTCTGTACACAGAAGACACTATGGTTGGATAGAAATGGGGGATGTTACACATTGAGGAAGCTTGGTAGTGACAATATTGTTCAACATTCATTAATGTGGGCAGTGGTTCCTTTTTGTACTTGTTTGTACTTGTCCAGTTTGGCTGTACTTGTCGTAAGAGGCGACTCAACAGCCACCGGGTAGATGGGACTCGTCAGCCTGGGAAGGCAGCTCATCTGAGAGAAGGAAAACTCTGATCCCAAACCTCCACTGCCTTGTGGCTACATCCAGTTATGGAAAAGGCTTCAGGAGTCAACCTCGAGGCAAAATCTGGAGCCGGAGTCCCTGAGGCAGTTCATGGCTGAACACAGTCACTTTCTGGCAACTCTTGCGACGCTGCTGGAACCAACCGTATTGGCCTCTGCCTTTCCATTGGACCATTTCAGCAACGTGGAGAGGGGGGATTTGCTGCATGGGTAACAGCCTATCCTCCATACCTACTTTACCCAGGCTTCGCGCACTGGAGAGGACACTCTGTTCCAGAGCCACCATTCAGAGCGTGACACCATAGTCTTCCGAGACTGAAGGATGCCAACAAGTATTAAAAAAAAAAAGGTTCCTTTTTAAAAATACCTAGCAAAGATCCAGGTATGTGAACAAACTGTTTCTTTGACCCACAGGAATGTCTGCCACCTGCCCTCCCCTGGCCTGAAACACCTCTTTGCTACCTCCTCCCCATGCCCCCTGACCCCTGTGCTGGCTGAGCTTGGCTGACGCAAATGCATTGTCCCTGGGGTTCATGTCGGTGTGGGGAGGCCAGCCTATCTCCCCTCAAGTCGGTGCGAAAGTGCTTTACTGCACTTTTGCAATGACGTTGGGCTGGCGCAAGGGACTTGCTTTGACCCTAGGGCACCTCTGGATTGCACCCCAAGTTGCATAAAACATTCAAAACTTTATAGGCTCTGGCATTGATGGGCATGTGGTGTGTATTTGCCAATATTCTATTCAGAAACATTTATTCCCAAATACGGAAAAAACAAGTTCCCTCAGATGTAGAAATTATGAGTGTGGAAGACCTTTTCTTCATGTCTGTCTTGTTAATGTCATTTGGGCTTTTGTTTTTCAATCCATTGCCTGCTCAGCCTCCCTCTTCCTGCCATTGTGCCATTTTTGCTCCCCACTCCTGGGACCTCTTCCCACTAAGATTCCCAGTTCATGACTCCCTGCCTTGTCCAAACACTTCCTCCCATTTCTGGAGTGTGCAAGAGAGATTTTTGGTCTGCCAAACTTGTCTTTCTCTTCAACTCACTGAATTACTGTGAGTGTTCAATTGCTGATGACTTCCCTCAGCAAACAGAATGTTTGTGGACATCCCATGGCGTCACTTCAGCTCAGCCAATGGGTGCCAGGCGCTTCATTGTTGCTGCTAGAAAATCCCTTAGCACGTTACAACGTAGATTATATAGGCCCACAAGGTAATAAGTAGATTCAGATGAAGACTCCAAAGTGCAATTTTGCCTATAATGACTTCTTAAAATCCTTCTGCTGAAATTCCAGAGCCATACCTTTCTTCTGCTTATAATTCTCTGATTTCCTCACCCTTCCTTGGGGTGTGAAAACTGACATCTCAATTAAAGTAACTTTTCCCCCTCCTCTTTCTCAGAACTATGAATAGTACAAGTTGCCAAAGCAGACAAATTTTAATTTTCAGTGAGGACCAATAGTGAATGATGAGTACAGGAGTTTGACTGGGACATGAGACTACAACGTTTCTCTCTCTCTCTCTCTCTCTCTCTCTCTCTCTCTCTCTCTCTTTCTCAGATATGGGGGCAGGGTGAGCATATGATTGCATACATGGGCATGGTCCAGTATCAGGATGGGCCCATGGGTTAGTGGTCAAGAACCCACTTCGCATGTAAAATTCACAGGTTCAGTCAGTAGCATCTGTCTGGAATCCTGGACATTGCCATTGCTGAATGGTCATAATCAACGATATTGAGTTAGATCAGCCATTTTCAACCACTGTGCCATGGCACACTGGTGTGCCGCGAATGGTCCCCAGGTATGCCGTGGGAATTTGAGAGAGAATGGGAGGTATGCCGTGGGAATTTGAATATCAATAGGGCCATTGGGGGATGTGAGCCTCCTGTTCACTGCACAGTGTGCCTTGTCAATTGTCAAAGAAAAACCGATGGTGTGCCTTGACCATTTTAGTGCCTTGCCAGTGTACCATGAGATGAAAAAAGTTGAAAATCCCTGAGCTAGATATTGAGCAGTGTTCTCAACAATGAGGCAGTTTCATTTATTCAACCTACTTGGATTAGAATCCTGGCACTATGTGCCCAATCCTATCCAACTTTCCAGTGCCGATGCAGCCCCAAGGTCAGGGAACAAACATTACCTTTCCTTGAGGAGGCCTCCATGACTGAACCCCCCCTCCCACAGGGTGCAGCACACACCCCGTTGGCACAGTTGCATCAGTTCTAGAAACTTGGATAGGACTGTGCGCAAAGTGTACTTAAGCCCATTTATTTCATACATTCTAGCTAGATAATAAGAGTGGGGTTTGTGTGTGTGTGTGAACATCTGGATCATGTCTAATATTTGCACACTGCCTATGTTATTTTGCTAATTCTGCCTCTGCATTGTGAATGTAGCCAAGACACATGTGTAGATGTGGGTATGCAAAAATAGCAACAGGCATGGGGAGGAAGGATCTTTGTTTTTCATGTGTCTTCCAGCCCCAGCTTTTAATGTAGATGGTCAAGCACATTTATTTATTCATTTATTTCAGCAAAGTAAAGCAAGCTAAATGCATTTGACCTCAGATGGCCCTGATTTAAGTTAATTTGAGAGACAAAGCTCATAAAGTTCCAGTAAAACACATCAGCAGCTTCCCAGCATAGGTTGAAATGCGATTGCTGAAACATATCCTCTCAAAACAGATAGCCTGAAACTTCATGCTGTCTTGGAATAAACGGGTGCAAAATGTAGCATATGTAACACCACAAAAAAAGAAGACTGGACTTTGCATGGGAGCACTTCCTTTCATGGGGCAGATCCATTTGTGAATTTGGCTGTAATGTTTGAGTTGTGATTCCGCTGTTACAGTCCACACGTTCCACTGCCCCTTTTGTCCATGATGTGGACAATTTATTGAAGGGATCTCTTCTTCAGAATGCATCCTGATGACAGACAATCCTGATAAACAAGAAAAGTGGCCCAGGATACTGTTAACCGTGCATTCAGGAATTCACTGCAAGACGATGGGGCGATAGCCAGATAGCTCTAAGCAAGCATTAGACAAATTCATGGAGGATCAGTATATCAATGGCAATGAACTCCTGTAGCAAAAAATGAAACCTTCCTATTCTGATGTTGTGTACTTCAGTTTATCAGATCCTGGAAAGCAGTGGCAGGGAATGGCTGTTTCCATCATGCCCTTACTTATGGACTTCCATGGGGTATCTAATCTTTGGTTTGATCCATCAAAGCAATCCCAGTAAATTCCTAGTTGTGTTTATTAAAGGGTGAGTTGAATTACAGCCCTCACTCTGGAATTCTTTTTTTTATTTCCTCTGCCTCCAGTAGTCCCAATATAAAGACCATGAAGATATCTCGATACCGTGAAGCCCACATGTTTGGTCTGGCTGTGAACTGCCATTAATCTCCTCCCCTCCCTCAACTGCTTCCATTAACAGTCACTCAGAGTGGGCCTTGCTGTATCAACTCACCAATGGCCATTTGGCTCCTCCCCTATCTGGAACTGTTTCTGTCAGTGGCCATTCATCCTAACCAGCATGCAACCTAATGTAAGAATTGGTAACCCAAGTAAGCTTATTTTCTTCTCCTTGCCCATCCCTTTTCCTATCTGCATCGTGTCTATTAGACTGCAATATACCGTTTCAAATTGTAAACCACCTCAAATGCATCAGCAGAAGGCTGTTCTGTAAACCTAGGAAATAAGCAAAGCAGCATCATTGTAGGAGCCTTTCACATGAAGGACGGTACCCATTTACACTCCATCAACAGCTCTGCAGAAACACTGTAGATGCAAAGGGAAAACTAACCTGATGTTTGTCTGTTGTACAGGTCACCGGCCTTTCCAGTGCAGATACTGCCCCTACAGTGCCTCTCAGAAGGGAAATCTGAAGACCCACGTTCTTTGTGTCCATCGCATGCCTTTTGACAACAGCCAGTATCCAGATCGCAGGTTCAAGCGCTCCAGAGTTGACTCCGAGGCTTCTGGGAATTTAGAGGAACCTGCAGCTGTCAAACCTGGGAGCTCCGCAGAGTTAACAGAGGAGGGCAGCAAGGCCCAGGAGTAATGCAGCCGAACAAATCAATCTGTACATTGCAATATGATTTGACACAGTTTTTAGATATTCATTTGGGTAACAGAGAGTTTGCTTAACTGCCTTCTGAGGAAAGCCAATTGTGTGCAAATTCCCAGAAGTGTACAAGATGTTTAAGACATTAAAGATATATAGATATATATATATTAAAAGGAAAAAAAAAATCCCAGCTCTTGAATATGGCTCTCAAACTGTTACCTGGCAACAAGTACTTCCAAACAATGTAGGGATAAATCAAGTGGGTGCCCCCACCCCCAAATGTGTGGAGGTTGTAAGATATATATTATTTTTGGAAAAAGAAATATTGAAATAAAGGGGGCATTTCTAACTTGAAAGTGGTCTTTGTCCAGAAACAATACTCTTACCAGAAAAACAATACCATCTTAATGATTTAATGTTGCCTTGAAGATGGTGGGAGTGGAGGGAGGGACTGTGTTTTCATTGTTGAAAACACCTTTTTAATATGACACCAACCGCTGTCATTTGCCTAGCATAGTAATGAGACGTGCTTGTAGACTGAGATGGTGCCAGTCTGACTGGAGCTGTCATTGCAGAGAAAATCAATTCAAGTGGTGTTCCAACTGCACTGTAGGGGAAATTTTAGAAGGCCCATAAGCTACGGACAACACTGACCCATATTGAAAAGGATTGTGATATTACTTTTTAATTTTAATTATATATATATAATAAACACACATACTCTCTCTCTCACACACACACACATGGCCAAATGAATCAAGGGTTAGAGGAAAAAAGAATCTCCGGCCCAATGAAAGACTGGATTTATTATATGAAGTCTTTTGGAGTTGTCTGGGATTCCTTTCTTTTTTTAATAGATCAACTTGCAGCATTGAGGGAAATGTTTTTTCTTCATATTTTTTTCCTTTTAAAGAAGTAGGTTGCTATAGAGAGATTTAGGAATACAATATTCAAGAACATACTGAGGTAGGGAAGCTAGTTAGCCTTATTCTAGAGAAGATATCAGTGAATTTTTTTTGAAGAATTGTTATTTGAGAAACTTAGTTTCTTTTCTGTTGTTTTTTTAAAGAAAAAAACTTGAATGAAGGATTCCCCAGTCAAGATTAGTTCTCATTTATTAGAGTTTTGGGGGGGCTTTTTGGTTTTGTTTTTTTAAATAAGTGTTATAGACATTGTGCAGGAGAAGTTTTGGGTTTTGTTGTAATGGAGCAGTCTCTTTTAAAGCAATTTGATCTAAAATATGAATCCAGACATCCTGCACTTTGTCTCTAGTGAAAAACAAAAGATGAAGGAAAAAAGTGTTAGCTATTATTTCTTTGGTTTTTTTTGTAAGAAGGAAAAAAAAAAGCATGCTCTATATTTTTGCAGATTTTAGCTTTTTGTACTAATTGGGCCCCTCCAAATTGATTCTGTTGTTTCCCACCTAGGAAAGCTTTGGAGAGATCATAAAGAAAGACAACACCGAGAAAAAGAGGGAAAAGAAAATGTAAGAATAATACCAGTGAATGGTTTATTCTTCTATCTATATATCCATATCCGCTTGAATGGAAAGATTTTTGCCTTTTCATGTACTTCCTTTGAGAGAAGCAAAATCGGTGCTGTTTATGATGACAGAGAAGTATTAACTTCTTCTAAAAACAAAATCATTCAGACTTTTTAAAAAAGAAAGAACAAAAGTCAATACATCCTTGCAGGCTGGGAGCACAGAGTAAAACCCTAGGGCCTTAAAAACTTCAGCTCTGCCTACAGCAGTTTACAAAAAAACACTAAACTGCAATCAATGTAAATAAAATTCGTAGCGCTACCCTGAGACTGAAAAAAGAAAAAAAAAAGATTCTCAGGCTAATAAGGAACACAGTTTGCATTTGCTGTCAGAAAAAAAAAAGAAATTAAGACGAGAACATCCAATTGAAGTTTCAGTTAAACTGAGGTCACTGAGTAAGTTGGACCCCTGTCTGGCAGAGGGCAAGCTGGTTCCCTCCATGGTTGTTTTCTTTTCTTAGTCTAGTTCTCACTGCCTTACTTAAATCGAGTTGATAAACTTAATGCAACTGTTTCTTATGATCCTAGGTAAAGGATTGAAATGTAATTGAAGACTTTCTGACTGTAGTAAGCTTTAGGATTTTAACTGCACTACTGTGTTTTGGTGACTGTGTCGGTCGCTTTTGTGTGTTTGCACCGCCTTCAGTATCTTAGCGAGAAAAAAAAAAGAGGAAAAAAAAATCCCACATTCCATTTCTTGCACTTTTTCGGAGCTCTTTTCAGTATTCTTTTGTGTCTTCTGAGCATTTTTAAAATACGACGACAGGCAATAATTCCGTTTGTGACACTGGAAGCATCTCTCCTGTTCTTTGTGATGTGTGTGTTGAATCCATTTGGTCTGGGTGCTACTGTCCTTCTCTTTTGCCTCTGACATCCCCTTTTTCTTTCCTCCCCCCCTCCCCAGAACATTTGTAACTTGGAATACAAACAAGTGACAGGAGCAGTGAAACAGTTTCTGAATATCATCAGCTTCTCATATCTAAACATGTCAAGTTTTTTCTCTGTAACTTCTGTAGTCTGTGATATTGGTCAAAATACTGTCTACATTCCTACGCAAAGGAAAATAAATAAATCTATCTTGGAAAACAAATCTGAGATCGATAGAGTAGAGGATTTTGTTGCTATGCTTGTAACGATTAGAAAAAAAAGACACCTTTGTATTTAAAGTTTATTCTTGGTCATTATTTATTATTATAATGCATCAGTTGACAGAACTTTATTCTGGTATAGAAGTATTAAAAGTTGTGGTTTTTTTCTCAGCAAATGACTGTTTTTTTTTTCTTTCTGTTGTTAGAATAAAACATGTCTTTGAAGCAGTTCAGTTTTATCCAGTGTTTTACGCAATAAAACCTCTACCTCTGGAAAAAGACAAAGAGAGAAGTTTTCTGACTTGTTTATGTCTATTAGAAAGAGTTACAACCACAATTTTTTTTAATTTCTGCAGCTTTGTCAGATTGGACAAAAACAAAAATTAATGTCAGTAAAGTCACGATTGTCAGGCAGTTACTGGAGTGTGATATGCCGGGTGTTTGCTCAATCCCCTTATTATTCTGAACAAATCTATAAACAGTATATATATATATATATATATATATATATATATATATATATATATATATATATATATATATATTGTGCTTAATTAAAGACTGTTGAAATCTGTTTTAGCATGTAGTAATAATTGTTTTCTATCATGCCGATGATGTACTAAAGAAAAAAAGAAAGTGTTGGGTCTATCGGATATTGATCTTACAGTGTTTCAAGTGTGTATCATACACTATAATGTATAAAGTTGTGTTTTCACATAAAAAGGAAGCATTTGTTTGTATAGCTAAAAATAATTCAACTTTAGGAAATTGTGGGGTGTTCTGTAACAATGCATGCCAAGCAGCCTGCCTCCATTTTAAAGACATCTACACGTGCAAGAGCAATCAGTCTACCAGATGCATCATATTTCTTGCTGTATGTAGTTTGATTTCCATACTTGGACGGCAGAAAATTAAAGAACCTGAAGTTCCTGACTATTGGTCATTGAAAGGAATAACTTCCAACCAGTCAGTATTTCAAAAGAGTAACATTCAGCCAGCTGACCAAACCAAAAAGGAAATCAGCACACAGTCCTGCTCATAGGAACAGGGAGAGAAAATCAGAGCCAGAATATGCAATCAGAGCCTTCACGTGATACACTGCTGGGCTGTACCATTTCAGATTGCAAGTGGGAGTGGTCACTTGTTTGGGTGCTCCCACAAGACACACCAACTCTTGTATGTACAAAACTAATATGCAGGGGGGGAAAGGTTCTACCAAAGCTTTCTCAAGACTCCATGTACATACAAAAACACTGAGTGTTGTTTTTTTAAAAAATGTGGATACATTCAAATATGCAAACTCCCATTATAGTACAGCTCTGCAGAAGCTCCACCATGCAATTGCTTGGATTGTCTGCCCTTTAGCTCAATTGATTCCTCAAAAGGAATTGAGTCTTTAGCTCAATTGATTCCTCAGCGTTTTAGGGTCAGATTCATAATGCTAAGAATCAGCACTATGGAGAACTCGTCTAAAAGCAGAGCAGTAGAAACAGAAAAATTCTGAATTCACTAATGTTCCAGTGTTCTCTGGTAGGCCATGGCAGGGTCAACTCTGATATTACATTTTCTTACTGGTGGATTAGTGTGTGCCGTACATATCCAATCAATTGGTAATTGCAAATGATGAATCTTTAGCTATACAAACTTTCTTTATCTTTCTAGGTACTTATACAAAATGGGTGCATTTTCGTAGCCTGAACACCAGTTGTGGGGTGGGTGGGGGAAGATGACAGTAGGGGTATTTCCTACAAACTCTAATTATCTACATCCGGGAGGCATTTGATTGGCCACTCTGGAAATCAAGGTGCTAGGTGAGATGAACCACACCTTCAAGCAGGGAAACGTAATATCAGAGGTCTGAAACAAGGCTGATATGCTATGTCTACTTGTTGGGAAGGTGATCTAGTGTCCGCATGATCTAGGGCAGTGGTACCCAACCTTTAGAAGCCCGTGGACCACTGAGGCAAAAACTGGAATTGTCATGGACCACTTGTGGCTGTGGAGAGTCTGGTCTCCGCCCTCTCTGGTTATCCAACTCCCAAGTGCTTCCCCAAGAGAAGATGGAGAATGGCCTGCCCACAGCCACAGCTGACACTTCAATGGTTGTGACTGTGGGCCTGCCTTTCTCTGCCCTCTTTGGTGGTCCATGGGACATTGATCACTTCCACTGTCTTGCCATGCAAACAAAGGTGATTTTTTTTTCCTGAGACCTTGCAGACCACTTCTCAGAGTCTCGTGGACTTCTTGTGGTCCCCTGACCACAGGTTGGGAACCAGTGATCTAGGGTCTCCAGCCCTTTGAATTAATGCCCCTTGCTGACTCACTCCTTACATACGCACAGACAAGCATACAGACAGATATTCACATTCAAATAAGATTTGACAGGCATTGTTGAGAAAGACAATAAATGTTTTTCATACTTCTAGTACCGTTTCACACCCTAGTTTGTTGTCTACGAGTAATTCTTCAGGATACACATTCCAAGTTCCTCAGAGTTAGTAAAAACCAAGCTCCAGTTCCGATTCACCCCGGTTCTAAAATTGCTGACATCAAACTCCTCAGGGCATAATACAGATTATTAAGTAATAGAGAAAGCATGCGTGGTTCTAATGGCTGAATAGCCTTTAATTTTACCCACTCCTCCTTCAGCAGACTGCTCCTTGTGCAGTTCAGGAAACAGTTTAGTCAACTGCCAAGTTTCTGCACCCTAACTGACTGATCAAGGATCAAACTAAGCATTTACCTAAATGGGTTTCTAAGAGGCCTGCTCAAAGCAAGTATCACCTATGAAAAGGAACTATGGAGGGTCCAGTTGTGACCAGGACTGTAGTAGAGAGGCTAAGGTTCTTTGTCTAGCAGGCTTTTTTTGGGGGGGGGGGGTTCAAGGAGCAGGAGGGAAAGATGTTATAGCACAAGCACTTTAATTGCAGATAACAGGAATTTAATCTAGAACCTTCCACACACAACAGCAGTAGGTGATGGAAGAACTCTGGTCTGAAACCTGGGAGAACTTCTCCCAGTCATTGTAGTGTGCTGGAGGGATTAAAAGTCTGGCTGAGAAAAAGACACAGGTCCCTATGCTTTTTTATCCCAAAGAGGCTTTTCTCAGAGAAGAATCAGTTCCCTGAGTTTGAAGCATGTTTCCATTTAAGCTTAATGTATGATTTGGCCCCAATGCCCAACTCTCAACCAGACACCAAAAGATCCGTGTTTTTTGTTTGTTTTTCTGCAAAGTGCAGTGCTGTTTTCTTACCAGCTAGCTGTTTTTAGGGAATAAATGCTTTCAAAGCAGACTGGGTTTGAACGGAGGCTAAAATATTCACGCTTATCGAGAGGCCTTGAAGGAAAGGCAGCAAGAGTCAAGCACTTCCACATAATCCCATTGCCATCAACAAAACTAGAGTATCTGATGAAATATTGAAGTCTCGGGGCCCAAGCCTATCCAGTGCCAGTGCAGCTGTGTCAATGGGACATGCAGTGCATCCTGTGGTGGGGAGGCAGTCGTAGAGGCATCCTCAAGGCAAGGGAACATTTGTTCCCACATCTTGAGGATGCTTTGTGGCTGCATTGGTGCTGGAATGTTGGATAGGATTGGGCCCCCAGTTATTTCAGTGGGAGTTTGGTGTACTCAACTTTTGCCAGGTTGAAGCCATGAAGTTTGGTGTTTTCCAGCCTCTCCCTAGCTAATTAACTCTGGGTGGGTTCCCATCTCACACATGGTAATTGTTATTATCACTTGGATAACCTGAATGTGTGAAATGGCTATCATATAACATTGTCTCTTGCTCACAACTGGCAGTTACCCAACCATGGGAAACAGCTGGGAAGTGTAATGCCAATCTTGTATTAGACATCTGTTCCACTGAACATGTGGACTTTATCTTCAGAATCAGAATTCAGACCTGCATTTAAGAAGCACAGGTTTGGAAGAAACAGTGGGTATTTGCTTCAATGCTGTCTGTGTGTCATTCTTTAAGTGGCTACATGAAATGGTCAAATCCAGAATCTGATGAATGCAATAATCACCAAATGAAATTTAGCAAGAGTTGGTTTTTTTTTTTTTCTAAAAAAAAACCACTCACTTTAACTAGAGGCAGATTTCCCCCCCCCATTGTTCTAGGAACCTATGAAAGCAACATTCTCCAGCATATATTTTGGCTCAGAAAACGAAGTAAAAGTGTGGACAGATGGTCTGTATGCATCATGATTGAAATCATCTTGAACAATCTCCTCTACGTTCCCAGTATAGATGGTAGGAGGCCATGATCAAATTGCCGATTTGGTCTTTAGAAACTAACCTGTGCTACAAACATTTTCATCGAGGAGCATGGCACCTGGAGCCCATCCTTGCTCTAGGAAGCCAAATATTCACCGATATTATTAAATACCATTGTCTCTCACACACAGAGACACATACAGGAAGATTTAGCTATACCAGCCGTCTTCCTGTGCAGATGGTGAATGCCTTGACAAGGAGCTCTCCACCTAACATTTCAAAGCTGCTCTCAAGATAATGTTTCTTGCTGAAACTTTTATAAGGCCTATAACCCGTCCGTCTATTGCCATTGGGGAACTGAATACTTCTCCTATCTGTTTAACATCTGTATTGTTAACCGCACAGTATATAAAAAGGAAACTTTACCTTGTGCATCATAAGCACGATCCCAGCAAAATGGTTTTCATTTCTGGATCTTGATCCACCAAGTTGCAAGTGTGATTTCACTGGGACGATTGCTGGGGAGGGTTGGAGGGGTCCAAAGTTAGCACAATTGTTGTGATCTATTGTATATATGTAAAAAACTCCAATGCTGCCAAGGTGATAAAAAGTAGTTCTCTAGGTCCTCACCTATTGGTGTTGCTAATGTCATAGTGTTCTTTAAAAAGGGGGAAAGAGCCAGCGGGCTTCAGTGAACAGGGAAATCACAGGAAAAGAGGAGGAAGAAAATTTAAATGATCCCAGAGTGAACTGTTTTGCTGTTAATACAGAAATACAGAGCAAGACACATTTAATGGGCTGTATTTTTTATTATACTATGCTGAATAATTAAGTTTGAGGCTAAGTGTCACGTAGATTTATCTTTTAATTAAAAAAGCATGGTTCACGCATATTTGAGTGGTAGTCCAAATAAATGCAATATAGAAATTTATGTTTGTTTATCTAGGTGTTAATTACCTAGAGATTGTTCTGGATTACTTCTTTTTATAAAGTGTCATAGGCTCATGTCAGAAGTAATAAAGCTTAACAGAGGAACCTTATCAATTTTCTCACTATAACGCTACTGTGACCTGAAAAAACAGGGGGGGGGATAAGCAAAAAAAAACTTTGGGAAATGTTCTCTACCTGAGTCTATTCAACATATAATGCCCCCCTTGACCTGTGAAATAATGCCGTTTCCATTCTTGAATATCAAAAGTACTAATATATCTTCTGTGTTTTACTACCTTTCCTACATGTAATTATTTATATGCCATGTGTGTGTGTTTGCCATGTTAAGAAATCACAGTTTGTCATAAGCATGATAGACAGGTGTAAGCTCTTGATGAATGACCATCCCAAACCTGCAACAGTGCATGAAGTGTTATTCTGACCCTGGATTTGAATTTTTCTTTCAAAAACCAGTGTGGCATCCGCAGCTGTGAGTTTGCACACAGTCTCAACCTTTAGGGCTCAGGTTCTACTCCTGTCTGTATAACACTGACTTTGGAGCTCAAGTGTGTGATCCCCTCACCTCGACATCAGAGTTGTCACAGTAAATGGATCACAGACTGTTTACTAAGTGGTAACTTGCCCCAGTGGACGGACAATCTTTCAGGTAAGTCAATTATCCGTAGCAGACGCAGAAGATGTCAGAGGACTAACTTAACAAGTGGTTAAGGCACAGGGTGGGAAACATTTTGCTGCCTGAAATGGAGTCTCATATGGTGTCTCTCCCTTGCCTCTTTCTTCACACCCGCAATTATCTCCTTGCACAGATCTCCCTTTTCTTCCCTTTTCTATTAGGCAGGGAAGAGGCCAAGCAGTGTAAAGTGCCATGTCACCTTCCTCCTCTGCAGGCAACCATAGCAGGGCAGTAGTTGAGCTGCTATGTCATCCCTAAGAACTGGTCCACAATTTGCTGCCTGAAATGACCTGGTTTGCCCTGTGCTATGGTAGCGCTGCCCCGGTGGAAAGCTGCCCACTTGGTAAATAGTTGTCTATAAATTCACCATAGCTGTAGTGGAAATAATAATTCTGGTATCAAGCTTCTTACAGTCTGAATTGAACGATAGTCCATTTCAAGCAATAATAAAGCACATCAGGGGGCTTCACCAGCAGGCTTTTTTCCCCTTCAATATGTGAGGTTTGCTTTCTCTGAGTTAATGGTGGAATGCTAGTTGGCCTAAAGTTCACACAATGCTTGTTTCCATGATGAGATGTTGGGACACAAGCAGATGTTCCAATCCTTTTGTTTTTAAAATCAAATTGTGGCTCATTCAGCTATACATGTGTGGGGGAAGGGTGGGGTATGGCACCATGTCACCAGGCCACTGGGTACCCACCCTCTCAGCTACGCTACTGCATGGGCCCGAAATAACATGTTGCCAACATCAATGATGGAACCATCTGCCATACCATTCATTGGCACTGCTCCATACAGAAGTTCAGGATTGGATTTACTGCATATGGAAATTAAAGAAGCAGGACACTTCCGGAGTTGGTTACGACCAGTAATCACATAATAACCCAAAGAAAAATCCTCCAAGAAATAATCAGTCGTCCTTGGGACACATTTCACTCCTTTTTTTATGGTTTTACAGTTGCTTAAAGTGCATTATTTTCCTTATTAACTTCAATAATAAGAGCAAACAAAGACCTGGAGGCCACTAAAAACAGGCTGGTTTTTGCTTTCCATAGATTCACTGGAGAAATAATCTAGACACACAGCTCCACTGCCATAACGTGCTATATTCAATATAATCACAAGTTTCGGCACAGCAACCTGATAAAATGTTAAATGTTGAGAAGGTTTCATTTTTATTCTGCAACAAAGTGGAAAAGCTCAAGAGCACAGCAGTCAGGAGACTGGCTTGTGTTTGACAAAATCCTTGACAATCCATCAACAAGTGAGAATGAGAACCCAAAACTGAAACAATTTAAACAGAGGGGTCACTGCCCGTCATCTAGAGTGCAGTCTTACTTTTTGCCCCGAGAACATTCCCTAAATCAGCAAAAATAAAATAAATAAAAAGCTAATTTGTGTGTTTTCAGAACACCCTGTGCAAAATATTTTATGAAACTTTGGAAGTTGGTGCCACATCCATCAGTTGCTATATCGGTAAGCTGCAGGCAATCTTCTGACCTTCTGTATTGGTGATGTTGTTTAGTGTAGAGTCGGGATGGGGGAATGGTTCGGGAGTCAGACTTAAACCTGGAAGATCCTTGTACAAATCCTTTGCTCAGCCTTGAAGTTTCCTGGGTGACCTTGGGTCAGTCACTATCTCTCAACCTCACCTACCTCTCACATGGTTGTTGTGAGGGCAGAAAAGGGGGAAGGAACCATGTACACCACCCTGAGCTCCTCAGAGGAAGGGTGGTGTGAAAAATAAATACATAAATAATATTGGAGGCAACAGTGAATAGGCTATGAGATTCCTCTTTGGACTATGTGCTGCAGGGCATGGTGTTTGGAAATACAAATTTTCTAGTCTGAGTTACAAAAAGATCTGTCACTTTTTAAGTTAAGATGCCATTATGGGCCTTATTGCATAGAACACTGAATATTATGGGCCTTATTGCCTTCCATATGGACAGAGGAAGGATCCCAAATTTGGTTATCAGGATCTGCTAACTGATAGAATTAGACCTATTCATGCAGCTTGTGCATGGATATGAACATATGTGTGGAAGTGGGATTGCACTTGGGTGGTCCTGGCCCTAACCTCCAAATCCATTCAATTTCCTATTTGGGCAGTAGTTCCCAAATGTACCATGGTCACGGAGCTCCTCTTTTAGGGTGACCTCTTCTTTCCAGCTTTCCTGGCTGCCACCATCTCGGATCATATGATTCAAGATGGCAGCGCCTAGGAGAGCTGGGAAGAAGAGGCTGCCAGGGACATTCCGTGATGCACAGATGGGAACCATTGCCATATGGGAAATGAAGCTATGCACAACTGGGACCTTACCACATGTAAGGTTCTCATTTACACAAGGACAGCCTATACTTGTACATGCCTGGGCTCTTTTCAATCCATTTGCCTGAAGATGCATAAAGTTGGAAGAACAGTGGACATGATCCTGTCCCTCTCCATATATTCAGACCCACACATTTGATGCATGAAGAAGGTTAGAGAAAACAAGAGCCTGAGCAGCACCAGACCCAATACACACACCTGTCACAATGCCAAACTTATCCAGAACTTTTTTGCAGGATCAAAACTGCATGTGATCGAAGAGGAGTCGATCATCACAACTGCTAGAAATTCTAGAAGGCCACCTCTTGGGTTGTGTGGTGCAGTCTCTTGACCAGCAGTATGTCTCAGGCCTGTCCCTGTTTCCTTCCCAAGTTAGAAGACAGACATGTATTTGTGTGCGAAGCTAAACAGATGATTTGTGTTTGCATCCACGACAAAACAGGCCAATGATGAACACAGCAACCAAAAATCCCTGCCAATAATTTATGATGAGCTTGCATCCTATTGTAACTTCCTATCTGCTTCAAAGGCATAATCAGTAGTAGGCGCAGTATTATTTAACATCTTTATTAATGATCTGAAGGATGGGGAAAACTGTACATTAATTAAATTCGCAGATGATGGTAAATTAGGAGGTGTTGCAAGTGCCGCTGAGGACAGAGTAATAGCACAAAGGATCTCAGAGAGGTTAGAAAAATGGGCAGGAATTAAGACTAAAAAGCCGCTAAGATAAACATGATTAAATACAACAGGGAACAGAATTCAACCCGCAGATAGCTGAATGGAGGAGGAACGTGTGATGCTGCAAAAAAGCCACACTAGACTAAGGCTGCAATCCTATGCATGTTTACTTGGGAGCAAGGCCTATTGATCTCAGTGGGGCTTACTTCCAAGTAGACATGCATTGGATGGCACTGTTAGGCGAGGTTGGAACAGTTGGTATTGACTAGCAATGATTTCAAAGATCATGACCATGGCTATGTAGAATTTCCCTGTTCCATCAGTTCAAAAGGTGAGATTTGTAGGATCTGACAGTATTATTTATACAGGTATTTATATACCGCCTTCCTTTGGTCGTCAGATTTTTCCCCAGACTTTAATCCAAGGCAGTTTACATAGGCAGACTGTTCTAAACCCCCGTGGGGATTTTTACAGTTGAATAGTTCTCATCTTTCATAGAACTCCTCGTTCCAGCTGGGTTCCTTCCTGGTCTGGCCTCTCTCTGGCCCTTTGCCTCTCACACTCCACTTGATGGCAACTCCTCTCTGCCACCGAGGGTCAGCTCATCAGTATATCAGCATGTCCTCAGTTCTCGGGTACTTCCGGTTGTTTCGAACTGGCAGCCTCAGATTTTCAGGCATACAAGGTGGCAGCTCTACCAACTGAGCCAGACCTCCTGCCATATTCTCTGTATATGACTCATTCCTGACTTTGAAGCAAGCGGCATAAGCTGTAGCACAGGCCTCTGTGTTGGAATTACTGGATACCACAATGACCACCTTGTCTTATATATGTAGTAGTCTACCCAAATATTTAGGAGGGAGGTCTGGTCTAGAGGATAGAGCCTCCATTAGCCCGAAGATAGCATCAGAAGGTCGCCAGTTCAAGGACACTGGCAGTTCCCTGAACGGCTGAGAATGGCGAGATCTTGAAGCAACTGACAAGCCGAGCGGAGTGATTCCACCTGCTCTTGGTGTGAGTAAGAAGCGTCTTGGCTGCCCTCCATGTGAGAGATGGAGCTGACTGCATGGGAGAACTGGAGGCCAAAAGTGAGACCAAACCAGGAAGATCCACTCTGAAATGTGGTTGGTTCTTGAAAGAGAGAACCTCTATGATTGTAAAAATCCCCTTGAGGGATTTAGAAACGCCTGCCTATGTAAACTGCCTTGAATAAAGGCAGAGGAGTAATCCGATGACCAGAAAGGCAGTATATAAATACTTAGTTTATTATTATTATTATTATTATTATTATTATTATTATTATTATTATTTTTATTATTTTTATTATTATTATTATTATTATTATTATTATTATTATTATTATTATGTTCTTATCCAAATATGTGCTTTTGTAAACTGTGAGCCATGGCTCCCTGAGGAGCCATGAAAACCAATCAGGGGCGCTGCGGAATCCTTGCAAAAAAACCTGCAACCCTATACAATATATAGGATTGTAGCCCTGATGGGGAGGAGCAGCGACCAATGGCCCAGTAGGTCAAGGGAGCTGCCACTCCAAAGAGTTTGGGAACCACTGATCTACATCATTGAGGTTGTATCACCTAGAGCTGGGGTTCTCCAAGTATGAGTCTTGATCTCCAGAGGGGTTGCAATCATCTTAGAAGAAGGCTGCAAACTTCTAAAGACCTAACTGGAATCTCCAGGTAGGGTTGTGGAAGTTTTCAGTTGGAGATCCCAGAAAGCTGCTGTCAGTAAGAAAGCCAAAACAAATCAAATTTGCCTAAGTTTGCTCTTGCAGAAGCATAGTGATTTAGCAACTGGAAGTATATGAAAGCAACCAGCAATGAGTTGGAGCGAGTTGCTTAGAGTGTTGAGGGAGTATGGATCGCAATCATGGGCTGAAATTGAGCAAAAGCAAATTGAGTAACAGGAAGCTATTAGCTCCTATAATAACTGGAAGAAGACCAATCACTGCAGTCATGTCAAACTGGATTAGAGACAGTGTTTGAAAACAAGAGGCTAGAGAGTGACCCAATGGTGACTTCCTACTTTGGCCTTGTATCACCAAGAATTAATAGATGTCATACAGGGAGGTAATCATGGATTTGAGCATGTCTTATACTAGGGCTGCTACTACTGCTTCTGTCACTATTCCTTTAGGTGTTGTACAGAGCACAGAAGTTTCACACCTTCTGCTCTTTATGGCCCAGGCTAATGGGTCATGCATGAGACTTCTGCCATTTTCCTCAGTTTTCACTTCAGACACCCTTCCAGAACTTCCTAAACTGTTATAAAACTCTCATTTGTTCAAAATGCACTCTTTTGTTGGGATTTAAGGGGAGGGGATGGTACATATATCACAGTGATTCCCCCTCCCCCTTTTCAAAAGCTCTCATTCCCATTTCCCAAACTGATTCTTGAAGGCAGAGATTTAGGATGCATTTTGGGATTATAGAGGGAGACAGGACTTCTGAAAGAAAATTAGATGAGCATGTACCCCACTGATTTATAAATATACAAGTTGCATGACATTGAATCAGCCCTTTGGTCCATCTACCTATAAGTATCTACTCTTGAGTGGCAACAACTCTTCCTGGCAGTGGTGTAGCTAGGGGAGGTGCAAAGCACTAAGTTTTGCAGGGAGCCTCACTGTGGCGTGCAAGCAGCCCCTCTCCTTCAGAGCCGTTCTGGACAGTGGGAGCAAAACGGAATCATCCTCCCCCTCTAGCTATGCCACTGCTTCCCTGCTACCTAAGATCCTTTCATTGCAGATGCCAGAAATTTAACTTGCAACCTTCTGCATGCAAACCTACATCTCTTATCCTATTGATCTACCCAACACTCATGTTTGGTACTCAGTTTAGCAGAAGTCAGTAGATTACAGAACTTCCCCTGCTGCTCACTACTGATTATGTCCCTTGGGCTGGTCAGTATCACATATTCCAGAGCAAGGAACCCTGAATTGTCACTGAATGTCAACAAGAAGACTGTGTGCTAGTCATAGGCTGAGCTTATGCAACACATGAGGGTTTCAAATACATGTTCAGAACTTTACGTGATAAGCTATATGCTAAGGAAAGCTTAGGGGTACACCAAAAAAAGAGTGTGCTAGGCCTTCAAGATGCATGTAACCATCCCATAAGACTGCTTCCATGCATCTATTTCACAGTGAAGCAGTGAGTGCCTCATGAGCTATTTCTGCAGGCTCACAGTTAAATGGATCTGTGTGTGCAGCCTCTCCATCACGATTTTTGCACTTATTTGAAGGCATTAAAGAAGCCGCACTGAACATGATGAAGTCTGTGCTACCCAAGCCAACACCAACCTATGCAAATTTGAACCTGTGACCTAGAGGCAGAAAGATCAATATCTCATTACCAATGGCCTGAATCATTCCATACTCCATATGTAGTAAGATTTCCTATCTTTGCTCCTTTAAATCATCACATCTGAAAAGCAGCGATGTGATCAGCTCAAATCCTTGCACCTGAAGTGGGAGGATAAGATATAAACTGTTGGTTCTGATGCTTCTCCGGCACCTATTCCTTTCCTTGGCCAGCATTACTCTTAAGAGAGACTTAATCTTTGAAAATCCAATTTTACAAGCGGTTAGCCTTTAGTGTGGACTGTTGCTTTTCAGTAATTTGGAAACGGAAAAATTAATGGCTGGGATATTTAATTTTCAGACACAGCTACTGCATGTGTCAAGTACCCCATTTTATAATATTTTTATTGTCAACTATGTCACTTGAACACTGCAAGAATATTGCTCGTGCATGCAGAAAGAGATTTAGCTCTGAAGGAACTGTAGAGGTGTCTCTCCTGATTTCAGTGATCGTCTGAAGGAAACCACGGGCAATCTTCTTTAAATTGCATGCCATATTTCTTTAGAAAGCCAGTGAACTGCTGTGATTAGAGCTAGGACAAACTCTTGATGAGACTTCCTCTGTTAAAGCAAACATAAAATCACTGGTTTTGAAAGCTGTGAAAACATATCCTGACATCCAAAAAAGCTTTGCAAACCCCTCCTCCCAAGTTTCCAGACATCAAAACATAAACTTGAAATATGGCATAAAGAACCTAATCAACCACCTAATTGGGATGAGTGGGTGGTGGTAGGTCCTATTGTAAAGCAGTCAGAAAGCCTTGCTCATCTAAACTGCAAATCAACCAGCCAGAAGTCTCATGCTATCTTCTGCCTGCCTCTGTTCTAACATGTCAACATTTCTGAGATCTAGAATCTAGAAACATTTCACAGAAATGAAAAATTAAAACATATCCAGCCAAAACCTTTAACACAAATTCTACCAATTAGAGAGAGAGAGAGAGAGAGAGAGAGAGAGAGAGAGAGAGAGAGAGAGAGAGAGCTGATGTTCCTATGAAATAGGAAACTAGGTTTTTTGGAAACACACAAAAAAGAGATTGGGTATACCTTAAGACTAGCAGGTTCACTGCAACATCAGATTTGGAGATTAAAGATCAGTTCTAGATGTGTGTTGCTCTCAGAAAGTACATCTGTTGGTCACATCTATAGTCTGCTTTTCCAGTAGTTCAAAGTGTCTAGTGAAAAATGAAAGCCAAAGCACAAGGTAAAAACAAATCAGAATCACATAATGGTAAAAAAATAAAAACAAGCTGGCCACCAAAGAAACTGAAAGTGACCCAAAATAGTCTGGACACCCCCCCCCCAATGAATACAATCCACGGGTCTCTGTCCACAGGCTCTTATTCTAATTGATTAAAAGTTGAGCCTTGTACATCTGTTACACTGTTTTCTGTGGGTCATTCTTCAGCCCTTGGGGCACTGGTGCAAAAGACTCTGGGTGCCCTCTTCCCTGGCTGTTCTAAGCTTTCCAATAGAGACTGTTCTGTTGAGGATGCATAGATCTGAACTGACAACAGTGTGCGCATGGGGATGCAGGCATGTGTGGGCACATGTGCAAGCACTGCTAAAGTGCACAAAGTTGTATGACTTGCATGCCCAGCATTCCCAGAGAAAATGGTCTTGACTGGAAGATGATCAGCAGTTACCATTAAACCATTCACACCATTATCCACGTAATCTTTCTCCTAATGAATTCAATGTGACTTTTTTTTTCTTTGCAAGGCAAGCTTTCTTTTATTTTCCACACACTGGAAACGGGGTGCGCACACACACCCTCCCTTGCCAACAATACATGAATCAAGTCAACAGGTTGATGCATTCCACATGTTCCCTACTTCAATAGTGCAAGTACCTGGTGATTATCCTCCATTGCCTACCCTTACTTTGCATTACAATATTCAGTGTTTTTTTTTGGGGGGGGGGGCTTACTGGCCTTCTCTATAGTAATTTACCCATTAAACACAACTTCTGTATCCTCTAGCCAGCCATTCCAAGAAGGTCCATGGGCTCAGAAGATGCCTTATTACACCTGCATTTAGGGCAATTACAAGCATTCCCTATTCTGTGATGGTTGGTTCTTTTCATTACACCTTTATAAATGACTAAGGGCCAAATCCTATCTAACTTTCCAGCTTGGGTGTAGCCAGGAACATTTGTTCCCTCACCTATGGGCTGCATTGCAGTTGCATTGGTGCTGGTAAGTTGGATAGGACTGGGCCCTAAGTCCTTAATATCATAGGTTATTATATTACAAAGATTAATTTAAGCCAAGCATGTCCTCAGATGGAGCACATTCTTCTATACATGCAGAAACAATACAATACAAAAGGATATTTGTATTTCAGGGGAGCTCATGTATAGCCCTAAACATCCACAGGTTCCTTCCCTCCCCACTGCAGAGAATCGCCTTTGAAAATTAGCCAGAGGATGGGGCTTCAAAGTCTGAGCATCTTTTGGGATGTGGTCTAAGACTGTAGCATCTGGGAACCCTGAGGTATCTCTCCAGCTCCAGATACCCTGACCTATGGAAACATGGTTGAGGCAGATTGGGGTGAGGAAATGTCAGCAACAGGTCACTTCAATGTGCAGTCTCAGCTCATAAAAAGGGGACAGGGCTGGGAAACAAAAGAGCCCAGGAAATGGAGGATCAGGGTGGGAATCCTAGCCAACAGAACCACACTCCTCTTAAGGAGACCTCACTAGGGAGAGTCGCAAGGATTGGGTCTCCCAACATTTCCCAAATGCCCTGAGGAAATAGACATATGCAGGCTCATCACAGCTAACTGTGTGGAGATCATACTCCAAAGGAACCATGCTCCAATTCAAGCCAGTGAGGAGAAGACTACTTATTGATTAGGCAAGTGTCCTGAGTAGTTATAGGGGCTTTGTCAGACCATGATGGAGGCTGGGGTAGTCAGAATTGCCAGGGGCTTTCCAATTTAATATGTGAACGTGAGGTCCAACCCCCAAACCCAGAAAAAAAGCACAACCAGGAGCCAGGATGGTGTAGTGGTTTGGGAAACAGGTTTAAATCTGGAAGATCCAGGTTCAAACCCCTGCTCAGTCATGTAGTGTCCTGGGTGACTTTGGACTCTCTTTCAGAACTATGTACACCACCCTGAACTCCTTGGAAGAAGGGTGGTATAAAACTGAGAAAATAAAATACAGAACGTGGGGTCCATATTGTTTCACAACACATATTTTTCAATAGTAACCACTGATCTCTGCTGATGCAATTAGTTCAATCAGTCGTAATTACCACTTACAACAGATTCCAACTTAAAATCTTCCTTAGCTATTGGCATGAGATAATAGTCCAATAAATAAGGGGGAAAAGCACAATCTGTCATCTTCTTTCTCTTTTCATCAAAGACTCTTGATGCTCCCCATTGAACACAGTAGGGCTAAAGCCTAGACTGTTTCACTTGGGGCAAAACACACCCTACATAAGCAGAGAAATAATCTAATTTTTTCAATGAAACTCAATGCCAGTCATGCTCTTGCAGAGTTGTACTTCAGGGACATCAAAAATATACAACTATCAGAAACCTTAGCCAAGACAGGCAAGTTTTGCACGTACAAGATTATGCGGGACCCAAATTAGCCATGTATATAATGGTAAAGGTTCTTCTGCATTCTTCATTCACCAACAGTGAGAAGAATAACTCTCCTTTTCCATTGGGCATGTTCCCCCTCCACCTTATGAATATTCAAATTGCCCAATTGTCTACACTTTACAAAGCAATTCCTAACATATCCAAACAGTGTTCTGCTTGAGCTTGTACGTCAGCAGATTAAAGCATCTTCGTTGATTAATCATCTGCTTCTTAATTAATCAATAACTCATCCATTAAATTTAAACACATTTGCATATCAATAGAGGTGCCTTGAAGAGGTATTGACGGAAGCATGAGATAACAGACCATTTCATAAATACAAGCTACTACTCCTTGTAAGACAACAAGGGGAACCTTTTGTTTTTCCTTGTGTTCATTCCCCATCATAGTCATATGGTAGAAGTGAAATGCCTTGAAACTATAGCAAAGCATTTTCTGGACACAGCTAGGGAGCATGTGTAAAGAAGTAGGTTTCACCACATGTACCCAGATGGAGACAAGGGGTAACAAACACAGAAGAATCTTTGTGTTGATCCATGAGTTGGGGCAGTGCATGTATAGCCCCTAATAGATGCTCTGAATTCTACCCATCTGCTTTTTGCGATAGGAAGGTAGGGTTGGCTTTTGCCGACCTAAGAACACAAGAGGAGCCCTGCTTGGTCGGGCCAAGGGCCCATCTAGTCCAATTTTCTGGATCTCACAGTGCCATCACCACATCCTGTGGCAAGGAGTTTCACAGATTAATTACTCTCTAGGAAACTTTCATGGTTTCTTTTGTCTGTTCTCTGCCACTTAATTTTAGTGAATGTCCCCTGTTTCTGGTGTTGTGTGAGAGGGAATACTCTTTCCATCTTGTGCATAATTTTATATGTCTCAATCATGTCCCTAGTCAGGCACCTTCTTTCTAGACCAGTGCGGAGACCGCTGTGCACCTGGAAAAGCATCCCCAGCACAGACAGAGCTTACCGTTCTGCCCAGGGGCCTCTTCATTCTGTCACAGATCACCCCCGACTTCCATGGCAGCCAGCTGCTTCCAGGGTCTGATGCCCCAGCAGGCTTTGCACCCAGATTTCCAGGCATACACAGCTGGCCACCATGAAAGTTGGGAGCAACCTGGGCCAGAATGAAGAGGCCCCTGGGCAGAACAGTAAGCTCTGTTCATCTGGAGGAAGGATTACAGCGGGCACCTTATCCAGTTTGTGGGCTGGGGTCTGGTGCCCGCTATTCTAGACCAGGGGTGTCCAAACATTTTGGCAGGAGGGCCACATCATCTCTCTGACACCGTGTCAGAGACCCTGTCACAGGGCCAGGGAAAAATGAATTAATTCACATTTAAAATTTGAATAAATTTATATAAATGAATTTATTAGAGATGGAACTTATATGAATGAATGACGGTCTTGCAGTAGCTCAAGACCTATAAAAGGCCTTGCACAAAGCAAGGCCAGCCTTTGCTTCGCTGCCACTGCTGCATCACAGATGTGAAACAGCAAGTAGTGAAGGGAGCCCTTGTCCCACAGCTCAGGTGAGAGGTCAAACAGTCGTCCTCATGCTGAGAGCAGTTGCATCGGGCCAGCATGGGCTCCAGCAAGTCTTTGGAGGGCCAAAGTCTCATTGGAGACTGGGGGCTCCCCTAGGGCCTGATTGGGAGCCCCCGAGGGCCGCAAGTGGCCCCCGGGTCAGGGTTTGGCCACCCCTGTTCTAGACTGAAGAGCCCTAAATGCTGTAGCATTCTTTGTAAGGGAGGTGCACTCTCTTCTGTTCTTTTTCCAGTTTCTGTTTTTTCTTTCCCACTAACCTACTGATCACATGAGTATAAGATGGAGGCTTTTCATGGTCTATCTACTCTGAACTGCACCGAGGTCAGACAGAATCATCTGATAACAGAGCTCCTGTAGCTGGAATTGCCAGGGATTACCTGGGACCTTCTGCTTATACAATGTGGGCTCTAACCCCTGATCCTCAGCCCACCTCAAAATCAATGTTATTCAGAGTATCTGATAGGGCTGAGAGTTAAGGGCAACTGAACATGCATACTGCAACTGCGGCCATGTGTGAGAAACCCTATCAGTTAAAACATGCCTCCTCCAATTAAAATGAGATTCCATGAATGAATCAACTAAAGCTTCAGTTGATGAATCTATTGATAAAACCAAGGGCAGCTCATACTCCAAGTTCAGATTTGTGGTTATTCCTGAGATTGAATGCCCCACTCGCTTGATGAATGGGTTCTTCCAGCAGCTTACCAATAAAGCAATGCAAATACAAACTTCAGTAAAGATCAGTAGGCTTAACACATGCATGTATCACATCATTCCTTAAGAGCACCAAGCAAACAAATCCAACTTACTTAAGCAAACTTAAAGATTACTTGTAATCTTTAATGTAAAAAACAACAACCTTTAATGTAAAAAACAGCACTGTAAGGACAAACATAGGTTGTTGGCAACCTTCAGTCTTGAAAGACTCTGGTATCGCGCTCTGAATGGTGGTTCTGGAACAGCGTCTAGTGTGGCTGAAAAGGCCAATCCAGGAGTGACAATCCCTTCCACACTGGGAGCAAGTGCAGTCTGTTCCTGGTCTGTCTCCCTGGCTATGGGCCTTCCTTCTTTGCCTCTTTGCCTCAGTCTGTTGGCCAAGTGTCTCTTCAAACTGGGAGAGGCCATGCTGCACAGCCTGCCTCCAAGCGGGCTGCTCAGAGGCCAGGGTTTCCCACCTGTTGAGGTCCACTCCTAAGGCCTTCAGATCCCTCTTGCAGATGTCCTTGTATCGCAGCTGTGGTCTACCTGTAGGGCGCTTTCCTTGCACGAGCTCTCCATAGAGGAGATCCTTTGGGATCCAGCCATCATCCATTCTCACGACATGACCGAGCCAACATAATTGTAATTTTAATCATGACCTTGAGCCTGGCATGTTCACTTCTTCCCACCTCCATAAAAAGCATGGCGGGGAAGCCCAATCCAGGTTGACAAGAGAACAGTGCTGGTTAGGTAGTGGGTCATTCACTCTATTAACCCCCCCCCATCATGGTCCTGAATTTTATTGGGACCCCCGTTTGGGCTATTTGCCTAGAGAAGAAAAGTTCCCTTTGGAGCCAACAGAATAGGTGCGGTAGAGCAGTTCATTGGCATGCAAACCATCTCTGTTTTAATTCCTAGCATCTCCAACCAGGGTAGAGAAGGGACCTGGAGAACTACTGCCACTCAGTGTGTAGGCTGTACTGGCTAACTAGACCAATCTAACTCAGTATAAAGCAGCCGTCTATAAACGTGTGTGTGTGGGGGGGGGGGGGTCCAGATCACGACTGTGTCATTGGACAGCTTTAAAAACTTTGCTGCCAAGATTCCAATCTCTGTTTGCCCTCCCTCTCCACCGTGTACGCTATTTGCAGAGAAGAAGTAACACCCACCCACTACAAAGAACACAAGTACAATCATGTCTACCTTGGCCCTAAATTGACCCTGGAAGCCAGCTGCTAACCAGTGTAGCTCATTGAAGTCTGGAGTTATAAGAGTTTTAGGAGCCTAGCTGTGGCATTCTGGACCAGCTGTGGTTTCCAAATGCTCTTTGCAGAGAATCCCAGAAGAAAGAATATGAAAGGCTATTCAAGTGTTCTAAAATGTACTCCCCCTCCCCACAAGAAATCCAAAAAGCTTCACCACCCCCTACCCAACTGCACAAAGGAGAAGGTGCTGAGGCATCAAATCTCTTCTTCCCAAGAAAGAGTTAAGTGAGAGAAATAAAATCAGATATGTGTAGCCTCCAGACGTCCATTAAAGTGCAGAATGCTGTTTTCTATCACAGATTATATACCAGATGTTCAAACTATCTCTAATCATTGCAGATGTAATGGACTAGAATGTTGCCGTTTGTGAGTTTACTGGCATTAATTCTGTATACTGCACCAGGGAAAAAAGATTTTAAATATATAATTATATCTCATTAATACTCAGGTTTTATTTCCTTTCAATGGAACAGGACTTATTAAAGCAACCATTTACCGCATGTTTTCCTTTTCAGTTTGCCCCCCCTCCCCATTCCACCCTCTGCATCAATCTGGGTGCATTCTACATGTAAAAAGGCATACCAGCCAATGTATACTGGGGTGTGGGTGGGGGGTGGAATGCAGCAGGGTATCTAATTCCAGAAATATTATAAAACAAAAAGAAAAACCACTACCCCCCCCCCCTTTTATATACATAAGGTGCTTTTACAACATAAACAGATATGGAACAGAAATTGATGTATCTTTCCCTCCACTGTCCTGCTACAGCTTTACCTGAATTAGCTTCCAAAGATGTTCAAAGATGTACTGAGAATGTTGAACATAACTGGTCCAGACAGAACCAGCCATGCCAGGCTACCCCGTACATGAAGATGTTCTGTTCTTGCCATGCTTTCCCACTTCTCCCGATTGGGGATGGGGAGTAAAGAAAGTTCCCCCTCACATGTAATCTACATACTGCAGTGGTTTCCCAAACTGTGCGCCGTGTTACCTGAGGGCAGTGTGGAAAACTCACAGGGATGCCATGGGTTGTCCGAGCTCTCCAGGCACAGCCAACTTGGATTGTGTGATCCAAGATGGTGGCACTGCTGCAACAGTGCACCAGGAAGGAAGGGCACCATGACAGCGGTTACATTTGGGAACTGCTGACATACTCATTTACTTAGATTGCAAGTGAGGAAGCAGTTCAGATGAACCACTCTCACTCTGTTTGGAGATCCATGAAGGTGTCCCAGGAGAGGAATTAGGTCATGCTTGTTCACCATTGTCAACCTCATGACCCTGTGGTGCTGGTGGGGGCAGTTCGGATGGATCGCCCAAACCGACCTTTGGGCTTTGGTTCTTTACCAAGAAAAGTAAAGCGATGATGAGGCGAAGCTGAGATTATAGCCCTGCTCAGAAATGCAACTCCCTGTGGGGAAACAGCACGATGGCTTCCTAGGAGTGTGCCAATAATGCACATGCTTTACCCATGTTCCCTCCCATCAGTATATGTTTGCAGGAGCAGACACTAAACAAGGGGAGAGATCCTCCCTGTCATTGCCCCCCATCCTGGAAAGCTGTTATTCCAAGGAAGACATATCAAATGGTGGAAAACCTGATTCCCAGCTCTTCGAGCCCAATCCTATCCAACTTTCCAGCACTGATGCAGCTGTTCCAATGGGGCATATGCTGTGCCCTGTAGTGGTGGGGCAGTCGCAGAGGCCTCCTAAAGGCAAAGGAACATTGGTTCCCTTATCTCGGGGCTACGTTGTGACTGCATCGGGGCTGGAAGGTTGGACAGGAACGCTTAGCTTCCATGCTATACAAGATTTGAAGCTGCTCTTTCACCATGAATCTGAGTGGTACCGTGTGGGGAGTAGGCAATCTTGTTTTAACGTTCTTCTATCTATCCCCCATGTCATAAGGGAGAAATTGGGATTGGGTGATGCAAGTGTTTTTGTCCACATTCTTTGGCCTCATTTTCACACAGATCCCTTTCCAAGACTGTTGTGGTTTTAAGCTATTAGGAGTTCTGCTACTTTTGTAGCAGACCAAAACCTGGAGGGGGGCAATTAATTAGGTTCATTTTTTTTTCCTTTTCCTCAACATTCCATTTCTCCTGTAGTGAGCATGTCCAGTCCTCAGGGAGCTGCATATAGATTGATAGATAGTTGGTATCCCTCAGAATGCTAAATGCTGGTATTCAGAACACTCACTTCTGTCTATGGGTGGCCCTTTTCTCTGTCCTGCAGTATTAGATAATAAAATTGCATTTTATATATAACATATACAATAAAAGGTTTGAGAAGGAGTAGTTGCATTCGTTCTCCACTGGGTTTAAATGATTAAGCATCTGTGTAGACATTGCCTATCTTTGTTATATATATAAAATTTTGGAATATCTCCTGGTAGCAATCATAAGCCAACTGCATTGGGCGGCCAATGTTAAGTAAGTCTGCAGTCATCGTACTCTGTATGTCGAATCTCAGGGTTTGTTTCAGATATTCGCTTAGGAAAGCAGCATCAGATTACAGAAGAACGGGATTCCTGTTCACTGGAAAAGAGACACACTCCACAGAGCACTGATCACAGAATTGCCTCCTTAGAAATGAATGGAGACAGCAGTGTGGTCCCTTGTCATGATCTCTGCTATTCAAGAGCATATCGTCCTCTTTGCTATCCATCTGCAAGAAATGCTAACAGGAACTATGAACAATAGATCAGTTTAACATCGTTGGGCATAAGGTGTCACTGTTTTACTAGGAATATAACATCAACACTGGATTAGTCTGAGGGCAGCAGCCCATGTTATTTCTCCTTGGTTGTGTGTGTGCATTCAAAATGCATGTAGAAGAACAGCTAGAAAATGGCAGGAGATCTTTGCAAAGTGCAAATAGAGCTTCACCCCGCTGATACGTGTCCTTGATAATGCTCCCAAGATTACATCGTTGTGATCATTTCTTGAAACATCACAAAAGTCACCAAGAGTTGCAATTTCCTGATGTCAAAATGGAAGCTATCGGAGACCTTTGTAAACTTGGCAGGGTGCATAGGATGAATTCTCATTTTAGCATGTATTGCACCCATCACAGAACTGCACCAACATTGCAGGGGCAGGCCAGCTGGGGCAGGCAATGCCCAACAATAAGACTGTGCACAGAAATAGTTTTCATTTTGATGTACTTGCAGCATCCCAGTTTGTTTTAGAATACCCAGCCATTCTGAAGTGGGAGTGGACTCTATTGTCCATCTCTGAAGGGACTGATGATCATTGGACTAAGGCTTTTTCCCTGGATGAGTGAGGAGAGAAGGTGGGGGAGAGGCGGTTCCTAGCCATTCAGGAGAAACTCATGGCATGGCTCCAGCAGGCTCATTGAATGACCAGCCCCAATGGGACTACTTCTGAGTAGAGCTGCAAAGGATTGGGCCATACTGGAAAGCTTCCCAGCTGCTGCGCTTGACCCTCCTCCCTCTTGCCTCTTCTGTTCTCACTCTCATGCAGCCCATTCCATCCCTCCCACCTTGTGTACAGATGGGATGGGACATCAGGGGAGTAGTAAATGAGAACTCTGACACACACACACACACACACACACACACACACACACACACACACACTGGCAGCAGCTCTATTTTTTTCCCACGGAGCCACGGCTGACTTTTTCACAGAAACGATTCAGAATTTGAGTCTCTTAGAGTCCCCCAAATACTCTGGGCAACTCAAAAAGTCTGCCCATTATGACTTGTTTTCAAATTGAGTTAAAGGGGGCAGAGACTCGTGACTCAACTCGAGTCAAGCCGTGCTAGATTTGCCCATCTCTGGCGACAACAGAAGCGGCAATGCACAGCAGCCTCCAGATGACTGCCATTTTGGAAACCTAATAAGTAAGCCCATTACAGGAAAGGATAGCTGACTTGTTAAGGGACCATTGGTCATGTGATCCCCTACCATGTTTGGCCACCAGCTTAATGTCACTTCCAGCTGATTGTAGAAAAGTAAAGCCTCGGCTTCCCTAAAGGACCCTAGTATGGAAGCCACCTAAGCCTCAGTATGCATGTTACTCAATGCATGTTCTTTCTGTGTTTACTTTTGCCTCCATATTCCTCCCCTCTCTCCTTTGCTTGCACTGTAATTCTACTCACTTCCCCATCTACACAAGGGAAACTGGAGGGCAAGGCCAGCAGATCCATAAGATCAACAGAGATGGTCTCAGGCTGTGGATTGCTAAGGGGCACCCACTTCGACCTGGTGGCCACCACTGCTGGTCCTCCTGTTTTCCAAATTAGAAAACCAAGAGGAGAATGGAGTGGAAGAGGAAGTAACACTTGGAGGGTAATAGAATAGTGGGCTACAGTGTCTCTTCCTCTCCTCCCATTTGAAGTTCCTGCTCTACTTTATTCCTCTCTTCCTTTACAAAACCAGCAAGTGTTTTGGAGGGAAAAATGTGTACATGGCACTTCTGTTATCAAGTAAAGAGGGCAGCATTTGGCAAATACTGGGAATCCTTGAGCCAGCCCGGTCAAAGGGCAGAGTATACTTGGGCACTTGTGCCCTGCCTTCCATACTGCCCATGCTGAGCTGACTGATTTGATGTTGCCAGTGAAGAGATATTCCATCTGCTTCATCTGCTGTTATGATATAGCACCAGGTAAGAAGAATCAAGGTTCTAGTTGATTCAGAAAAGTAGACACGTGTGCAAGCAATACCCACTTTTTTAACAGCTGATCTTTTAAACATGAGCATGGATGTATATGGTTTGCCTGATTAAGAAGAAAATGAGTGAATTGCTTTATATAGATATGCATACAGGCATTGTGCTTAGTTACAGGCAAGTGCGCATTGCACCCCAATCAAAGAGGGGAATGGAAAGTTCACTTAAAAAAAACACCCCACAATTAAACAAAGATGGCAATTTTTGCATTGTCTATAGCACTCCTCAACCAATTTCCACAAAAAAGGATCACCTTTGACTACATACTCCTAGAACGTGTATTCCCCCACCACCCAGATCCTGTGCAGCTTGTCATCTCTTCCCTTTGAAAGCAGAGTGTCGTCAATTTGCATTTGATAGCTTTTGGTTTTTTAAAAATGAAATAAATGAACAACAATTCCCAAACGTGAAGATTTCCTCCCTAGGGAGATTATTCATAACTATATCTTTTTTCCCCCATATCATTTTATTACTTAATGATTTAATGAATATGCAACGATGTCGCTTCGCTTATGTTGTACAACCTTCCCATAGACTATCTTTATAGCACCTTTCAAGACATGCATCAAAAGGTGCTTTAGCTAATAAAACTAATCAACAGCTGAAACACTGCTGGAGCTTATAACTCGAACACTAAATTCATTAAGCAGTAAAAGTTGAACCAAAAAAGGTATGTTTTCCCCCTAGATTTAAACACCATGACATAGTAAGCATCGTGTATTAAGGTGGAATAGAAATCTAAAAATGTTGAGCATCGGCTTTGAAAGGCTTGTGCTACAAGAGAGTGAAAGAACCACGGTGGAAGGGCCAGGGGATTGGCACTAAGAGTCCAAAAGCATGCTGGGAGAGTGCATCTCTCAATGGTAGAGCACATGCTTAGCACGCACGACATCCAATGTTGGCATACTGGCAGCACCAAATATAGTCAGGAAAGATACCCTCTTGAACTGTCTGGAGAGCCCCTGACATCTGTGTCAACAATAGTAAACTTGCTGAACTAATGGCATGACCCAGGAGAAGGCAAAGGCATATATGTAAATTTCTTCGTTTAGTACAAAAATACCATCTTCATAGTCCAGGTAAGTGTCCTGGATAACCAGCAGGGCTGAGAATAGAAATGTCAGCAAAAGTCATTGGAGTAGGGCCTGGCTATCTTCTTTGGAGGTTCACAGTGCTCACCTTAAAGAAGAGGTGAACATTATAGAGGGCCCTGAATACTTTGGCAGTTTCAATTAAACTCTATTGCAGTAGCCCAGAGGTTCCCAAACTCCTACCTGGGAGTAGACAAACTTGCAAGTCCCTGCAGGGGCAGGGTCAGAGTGGGGGGGGGGAGCCCCGACAGCGCCACAGCGATTGCGGTGCCTTGGGGTCCCAGCAATATCTGGGTGTACCTGGGGGTCTGCTGAAGCATCCACAAAGGTCCTGGAGGCTCGCAGCCCCCTCTGCGCAGTGAGGCTCCCAGTAAAACTTAGTGCTTTCCATGCTTTGGTTTTGTTACCAGTGCAACCCCCCCCCCCCAAATAAATGCACCAGACTGCGGCTTGGGTTTAAAACTGGGTCACTTTATTGATCATTAAGTTACAGCAGGGTGACTGGGGTAGTTAACTAAACACCCAGCCCTAAGTCGTGCGGGGTCATTAATAGGGGGAAACGAACCTAGCCGTTTACCTCCCCCAAGGTCAAAGGGCGAAACCGTCCAACTCGAAGCTGTCACCAGACCTGCGGCCTAGGACAACCTGTCAACGTTGCCCAAATGGTTGCCCGCAGGTCAAGTTTTGCCAGGCGTGCCAGTCCAGTTAAAGGGGCTTGCCAGCCAGCCTCTTCGAGCCGGGAAAGCATCATTTCAGCGGTACTGGCTCACCCCTTGATCTTGCTGTCTTAGACGGACACCAGGGTGTATCTACCTACCCTGACCCTGCATGCTCCATGCTAAAGCAACCAAATTCAGTGCAACCATGGGAAAACCTTAGCCACGACAGTCCGGGGTAGGCAAAAAAACTGACGACCAAAACCAATTAGGATGTCAGCAAAAAATTCCTACCTGGCCCCAACAGCGGCAGCTAATCTCAGACTGACGAACGGGCGGGAGGGCGGGGTCACCGCTTGCTCCTGGACTGAGCTGGGTTGGGCAGCCGTCTGACACCAGCCTGTTGGTCCCACCCCCACCGCAGGCGGGCCAATGGGAACCAGCACCCCCGCCTGTCTGCATTGGGATGGGGCGGGGTAACCACCGTTAGCACTGAAAGCACTAATGGTCATTTCTAGTGACACAGAATGGCTCCAAAGGGAAGGGGGAGGGGCCACTTGCATGGTGCAGTGAGGCTCCCTGCAAAATTTTGTGCTTTGCACCCCTTAGCTATGCTACTGCTAGAAGTATGCATGCCATGCACACAAGAATGATTCAGATCCACATTATATTGCTTACATTATTCCGTCTGTCTCTAATTGTGAATAATCATCGTCATGCAACGCATGGCGATGAGTTCGATTTGCATTGCAAACGCATCCACGCTTTGGTGGATAAGTGTCCGGAATGTCAGTGTCTGAGGAGGCAGAAATCCATGGAATTAAACAGACGTGCTTTGTACACCCCTAAGAAAATCACTCCTGCATCTGTTTCAAAGTGTGTCTCGCAAGTGTCTATAAATAAGGAGGTGCTTTTCCTTTCCCATATAGTCTCTCAAAAACAAGGCAAAAAAAACCCCGCGAGACAGCAGAAAAAATTCCTGACCATATCAGCACCACAGTATGATAGACTGCTTCTCTGGCTGACATTTTCATTATCCAAAAATTTATGTTCCTATTTCTTTCTGTAATAATGACCGTCCATAGCAAAAGCATGGTGGCTGTTAATAGACAGGATTCGAGAAAAAATTCTTTAATTAATCTAGAATTGAAGTGTCTCCCCTCCACACATGTTGAGCAGCCAAGTATTTCACAGCATCTCTTGGCACCTGAGAGCAGGTAGCGTAATTATACACAGTTTCCAGTGATTAAAAGGTTGTAAAGTAATTTTAGATACATCTTCAAAATTATTTGTCTTATAAATGAGGAAAGAATGACTACGAACAGCATCAAAAGCTTTGCGGTTCAGGACTGATTTTTGCTCAAAAGCTCCTAAGGGGACATTGATGCCAGCAATTAGCCACATACCTGAGCTATTCTTCCATGATGGCCATCTATGCAAAACTGTGGGCCTTAACACTTTAATATAAAACAGAAAATGCACATTAGAGTCACAGTCTTCTCCAATAGCCTCCATTCGCATTGCCCAAAGCTGTAAAGAAGATTTAACTCGGGTTCAACACGGGTAAAATTATATTTTATGAGGCACAGGGCCTAACCTATCCAACTTTCCAGCACCAATGCAGTGATAAGGGAACAAAATGCTCTTACCTTGAGGAGGCTTCTGTGACTGTCCTCTGCACCACAGGATGCAGCACATGCCCCATTGACACAGATGCTTCCGTGCTGGAAAGTTGGATAAGATTATTTTAGATTTAACTACTTTTCCATTCTCCTTTTGATTCTACAGTATTTGCATATTAGGGTACAACTCTAACCAACTTTCCAGCACTGACCTATCCACAATGCAGATGCAAGATAAGGTAACAAACCTCCTCTTACCTTGAGGAGGTCTCCTTGATGCCTCCCCACTGCAGGATGCAGTGCACACCACATTGGCACAGTTATGTCAGTGCTGGGAAGTTGGTTAGGATTGCACCCTTAAGAGTTTGTTTTGGGTCTTGTTCTATGTTGTCTTGGGGTACAAGCCCCGTAGAGTACTATGGAACTTATCAAAGCCACTGTTGTAATGTTGGCAGATTGTAACCTGGAGAACTCACTCTTCCAAATTCTTACAGTATCTAAAAGCGTAAAAAAACATTTGGGTTTGAGACAAATAAAACATAAAAATGCAATTGAAAAACAGATCCTTACAGAACAATAGTCAATGTGAACATTTTTCAAGAAGCAGCTGAGCCAATAAACATGAAAAGTTTGCTTAAATAAGTGAGGTTTCAGTGCCCTGAAAGTGTCTTGTTCACTGTCTTGTTCAGTGTTCAGTGAGGGAACAAGAAAGCCAAACAGAGATCCGCCCAGCAAGAGCATTCCACTGTTTTTGTCAATATCACAGAAAGAGTGATTTTGAGCTTGCCCCTCAAAAGATGGGAAAAACATGACCAACGGAAACTGTGAACAAATGGAGAGTGAAACATAGTGATGACAACCACTCTCTCTCTCTCTCTCTCTCTCTCTCTCTCTCTCTCTCTCTCTGTGCAATGGCATTGTTAAGGGGAAATGGATGGTACAAATGAATCAAACAGCCAAATAAATGTGCAATGTGGTCTATTGATATCATCACCTGTTCTCCATCTTTACAACGCTCCGAGCCCATACTTTAAAAAAACAATCCTGCAATCCTCTAGCACTTTCCTTGTATCCCATAGAAGTTGGTGTGACTTATTTCTGAGTAGACATGAATCGAATTGGACCGTCAGTTGACTTTCTGTTTGGGGTCAAGGAGACCATGGGCTATTAGTTCAGGCTAACCTTCTCCAGTCAATAATTAAACTCTCTCTCTCTCTCTCTCTCTCTCTCTCTCTCTGGATAGATAGATAGATAGATATAATTTAATTATTGACTGGAGCCCACAGAGAGGTGGGGGGATCAACTACATATGCACCTTGGCCATCTTCCACTCTAAAAATTTACTGTTGAAATGTTCTTTATTTTTATTTATTTATTTTACTACAGCTCTACAGCCCATCTCTGGCCCCAAATTGAAAAATGTCTTGTGGTATTTGATGACCAAAGTAAAATATATGAAACGCTTTCCGTAGCCATTGATTGCTCACTATTGTTTGATTGTTGATAGTTGGTTATACTTTTGTTGATTGTTGACTACTGAGCCAGAAATGGTGCCCACTAATTCATTAAGAAAACATATGCTGCCTTGCTGAGGACTAGAATCTAAAGTGGTCACTTTCTTAAATATTCTGACTATAAACTGACCTTTACAATTTGGTGTAGACTCCTGTCACCCCCCTCCCCAGTCTTATAGAAACTCTTTTGAACTTTCTTGAAAAGTCTCAGATGTTTTGTCTTGGGAGGAATTCTGAAATCAAATTTCACTGTGTGTGAAATTTTGGTGCAAACATTCAGAGTTGCAGCAAAATAAAAAAAGTCTGTGGCATTTTATTTCAGGAGTTTATCTAATGAAACATGTTCCATTGCAGATGGAAACATTTTGGTATTATGCCTATATAACAAAGGTGGGGAAGAAGGCACCTTCCTTGGTATTACTGTCCCTTGTTGAAATAATGGTCAGAGTCCTAACTTCTTTCTTTTCCAGTTTGAAAGGGGGGGGGAGCCAGAGAAGGAGCAACAGTGTAGAAACGGAAAGCTTTTAAAATCATATTAAATGAGCAGATGTCTTAATGGCAGCAGCATCAGGTCCAGAAAGTACTGGAGCGTCTTTTTCTTTCCTCTCTCTCCTCTAACAAGAGATGCTACTAACAAGCCATCTTTCCTTCTTAAGAGTTTGATTCCAACCCCATCTGCTGCTCCCCATTTCTCTTTCTTGTTCCAGAATTATCTGAGGAAGTCTTCTCTGAAGGCTTGTTCTTGTCTTGTAAGTGCATCGTTGGACAACGCTGAAGAAGAACGGAAAGTCTGTGGCTAATGTGGCTTCTGCAAGACACAGCAAGTCTCTGTGGGCAGTGATGTCAACCAGCAATCAGCAGCGTGCTGTGCTCATGACTATTAAGGAACAGTGCACCCACCGAATCATTACAATGCAATAGTCCATGTCCCATATGATGACAATTTCTGTTTTGTGAGGCACAGGAGATATGGAAGTTTTGTACTGTATCCTAAAAATGTTCACAGAAGTAGTTCTAGTTGCATTTTTCCCTTAACCTGCATCTCCCAGTGTGCCCCCTCCCATGACTCTGAACATTGTTCCCAGTGCAGATTTTTGAGGAATGCAAGGGACTGTAGAAAAAAAGGGGAGATTGGTAAAGTCCATCCTCCACTCCCTTGTGCAACTGGAGCTTCTGCTATGAATGAAAGATGCACTTAGGAGACCATCCTTTGTATACAGTCTTCTACTATGCCCCATCCACATATCCATCAGAAGTACAATTCTTCCCAGCTGCTGTCAGGTAAGGCATATTTGTCAGACCTTCAAAAGATTGACTTCTTGTTATCCAACAGACATTAAAAAACTTGAAATATTAATCAAGCTGACAGGTGGTGCTTTAGCATTATCAAAATCTCGTGCTGCCTTTATTAAAGACTCATGTTGTGAGCTATTATTGTGATTGCTGTGACAACAACTAATTAGTTGACTTACCCCTCGCCCACCGAAATGACTGAAATATATGCCTCCTTTGTTGCGTTCTGCTTTGTATTTTGTGTTTGCATTATGGCCTATGGCTGAAGGAAAGTGGGTTCCATTTCAAAATGTAATAATGCCATTGTTAGACTCAACTACCTTTGGTCAAGACTGCAACATCTTGTAGAGGACGCAGAGCATGGGAAACATAATACATGAAGAATCCATCTGCTTTCCACATATGCACAGTGCAACTGCTGCTTGCTGTAGGGTCTTGGGACGGAGTCCTGTACTAGGCCCCCTTATCTTGCCCTCCAACTGCCCAATGGCACATTGGAGCTACTCATGGACACTAGTACCAAGGATTCAGGAGCTAGCCTAGCAAGGTGGGCCCTCTGATAGGTTTGGGTGCTTAGCCACTGCCTGCCGTGGCTGATACCAGACACCATTCCTGTAAATACTTATAACTAAAGGGAACTGAGAGTAGAACCAGGATGCAAGTTACACCATCCCTTAGACCAGCGATTTGCAATTTTTGTTCCATCTCACGGCACACTGACAAGGGTACCAGATTTGACAGTTGACAAGGCAACTGCACTGCCAGTGGGGGGCTCACATCTCCCAATGGCCCTACTAATATATGACCCTCCCCTCAAACTCCCATACACACCAGAGGACAATTGTGGCACACCAACATGTCACAACACAGTGGTTAAAAATCACTGCCTCAGACCTAGTCTACGCATGCAACAGAATGAGACGGTGGAATCTTATGATGGCAGAATAGGTTGCATCATTTTAGCCTGTAGATGAATCACAGTTTTGCATGCCCCAATGAAAAATCACCCTGAAACAACAACAACCCCAGAAGAAACATGTTCAACAAGAAACTTTCTTCCTGATGTACTAATTGTTATTTAAAAGCAAAAAAAAGAATCTTCCGGAGAGATTTTTTTTTCAAGAGTTGCCCTCTAAAAAAAAAATGGCACTTATTTATTTATTTACAAAGTTATATCCCAGCTTATCTCCCAAGTGGGCATTCCAAGTGGCTTACCTATAGTCATCTTACCTATAGTCTGAAGTAATACAGATGACCAATGCCTCAGTAACCCTGACTCGACCATTCTATTGCAGGTGTAGATCAGGAGAGAAATTCAACATTGAACCAACTGAGGAAGCATCAGGAGAACGATGCTACTAAATAAGCATTTCTCAGAGTGACACTGCACATCCTTCAGCTGCTCAGTTTTGCTTAGAATGAAATTCAAAACAATTTTGAGGTTTCCTGGGGCATGGTCAGAAGGCATGTAAAACCAGCGGCATAGCTAGAGGGGGTGCAAAACACGAAGTTTTGCAGGCGCCTGAACGTGCTGTGCAAGCAGCCCCTCCCTCTCCCCGTCAGAGCCATTCCGGGTGATGGGAACAAAACAGAGGCAAATGCAAAACTTCGTGCTTTGCACCCCCTCTAGCTACGCCCCTGACTTGCTTTGTTACTGCTTGACAGCATTCAAGTAAGGGAGTTCAATATTTCAAGCTCCTCTGGTAGAATGCTCTCCGCAGGTCTAGGTCTGACTACTGAATGTTCTCAGGGGAATTCCACACATCCCCAGGCACTAAATTTATGATTTCTTTAGCTCAGTTGGGCAATGGCTTATGCCAGAATGTTTGCATTACCCCAACATAAGTCAGAGGCTGAAATTGACATAACCGATTCCTGGTGTGGGGACATTATGATGAATTTTGTCTTGGTGGGCTGCACATCATTACCCTTGAGATCTTTTCCAAACCTGTAATTCTTATTTGCTGAACAGAAGGCCCTCACATTTAATTCCCAAGTTGACATTTTGCTGTTCCTATTCTCCTCCCCCCAAATTCTAAGAGTTCTGAGTAGTTAATATAAAGCTAAAAACAGAGTCTAAGAACCTTCGAGGCTTGCCAATAATCTTCTCAATATGTCCCCCCACATTAGCAAACTGTAGTAGCTTGACTGCAATAGAACTTGGATTCATTTAACATAAGCTTCAAAGCTATAAACCAATGAATACACCAATAAAAGAAATGGATTTTGTGAGGTTTAATTTTGTTTCCAGAGCCAGGAGTATTTATTCCCAGGCACAGAGGCTCAGGGAAAGGACGGAGGTTTGCTTTCTTTTTTAAAAAAATGTGTCTTCCATGTTTCTGTCCACAGATAAGTGAATGCAGGGAGAGATTAGCAAAGATGGGTGGTCATTGTTAAGTAGGGCTGATCCCAAAGTTACAAAAAAGTGAAGTTTTGGAGTGATTTCAGAGGAACTTAGAGAGAGGAAACATCAGAGAATTTGCAAGAGAAGCCAAATAGGTTTCTTTAAGACAGGTGGCATTTCTCAGAGATTTGGTCCATTAGCCGTGAACAAAATGGCTAATATTATAATGCCATTGTACAAATCGATGGTAAGGCCACACCTGGAGTATTGTGTCCAGTTCTGGTCGCCACATCTCAAAAAGGACATAGTGGAAATGGAAAAGGTGCAAAAGAGAGCGACTAAGATGATTACTAAGATAAGGAGGTTGAAAGGGACGGTAAAAAGAGTCCAATCTCTCCAGAGTGCATGGAGGCTGCTTAAAACAACAGTAATAGAGGCCCAGCAGAGGTGTATACCGCAAAGAAAGAAGGGTTCCACTAAATCCAGGAGGGTGCCCACATGGCTAACCAGCCAAGTTAGAGAGGCTGTGAAGGGCAAGGAAGCTTCCTTCCGTAAATGGAAGTCTTGCCCTCATGACGAGAGTAAAAAGGAACATAAACTGTGGCAAAAGAAATGTAAGAAGGTGATACGGGAGGCCAAGCGAGACTATGAGGAACGCATGGCCAGCAACATTAAGGGGAATAATAAAAGCTTCTTCAAATATGTTAGAAGCAGGAAACCCGCCAGAGAAGCGGTTGGCCCTCTGGATGGTGAGGGAGGGAAAGGGGAGATAAAAGGAGACTTAGAGATGGCAGAGAAATTAAATGAGTTCTTTGCATCTGTCTTCATGGCAGAAGACCTCGGGCAGATACCGCTGCCCGAACGGCCCCTCCTGACCGAGGAGTTAAGTCAGATAGAGGTTAAAAGAGAAGATGTTTCAGACCTCATTGATAAATTAAAGATCAATAAGTCACCGGGCCCTGATGGCATCCACCCAAGAGTTATTAAGGAATTGAAGAATGAAGTTGCAGATCTCTTGACTAAGGTATGCAACTTGTCCCTCAAAACAGCCACAGTGCCAGAAGATTGGAGGATAGCAAATGTCACGCCTATTTTTAAAAAGGGAAAGAGGGGGGACCCAGGAAACTATAGGCCGGTCAGCCTAACATCCATACCGGGTAAGATGGTGGAATGCCTCATCAAAGATAGGATCTCAAAACACATAGATGAACAGGCCTTGCTGAGGGAGAGTCAGCATGGCTTCTGTAAGGGTAAGTCTTGCCTCACGAACCTTATAGAATTCTTTGAAAAGGTCAACAGGCATGTGGATGTGGGAGAACCCATGGACATTATATATCTGGACTTTCAGAAGGCGTTTGACACGGTCCCTCACCAAAGGCTCCAGAAAAAACTCCACAGTCAGGGAATTAGAGGACAGGTCCTCTCATGGATTGAGAACTGGTTGGAGGCCAGGAAGCAGAGAGTGGGTGTCAATGAGCAATTTTCACAATGGAGAGAGGTGAAAAGCGGTGTGCCCCACGGATCTGTCCTGGGACCGGTGCTTTTCAACTTCTTCATAAATGACCTGGAGACAGGGTTGAGCAGTGAAGTGGCTAAGTTTGCAGACGACACCAAACTTTTTCGAGTGGTGAAGACCAGAAGTGATTGTGAGGAGCTCCAGAAGGATCTCTCCAGACTGGCAGAATGGGCAGCAAAATGGCAGATGTGCTTCAATGTCAGTAAGTGTAAGGTAATGCACATTGGGGCAAAAAATCAAAACTTTAGATATAGGCTGATGGGTTCTGAGCTGTCTGTGACAGATCAGGAGAGAGATCTTGGGGTGGTGGTGGACAGGTCGATGAAAGTATCGACCCAATGTGTGGCAGCAGTGAAGAAGGCCAATTCTATGCTTGGGATCATTAGGAAGGGTATTGAGAACAAAACGGCTAGTATTATAATGCCGTTGTACAAATCGATGGTAAGGCCACACCTGGAGTATTGTGTCCAGTTCTGGTCGCCGCATCTCAAAAAAGACATAGTAGAAATGGAAAAGGTGCAAAAGAGAGCGACTAAGATGATTACGGGGCTGGGGCACCTTCCTTATGAGGAAAGGCTATGGCGTTTGGGCCTCTTCAGCCTAGAAAAGAGACGCCTGAGGTGGGACATGATTGAGACATACAAAATTATGCAGGGGATGGACAGAGTAGATAGGGAGATGCTCTTTACACTCTCACATAATACCAGAACCAGGGGACACCCACTAAAATTGAGTGTTGGGAGGGTTAGGACAGACAAAAGGAAATATTTCTTTACTCAGTGTGTAGTCAGTCTGTGGAACTCCTTGCCGCAGGATGTGGTGACGGCATCTGGCCTGGATGCCTTTAAAAGGGAATTGGACAAGTTTCTGGAGGAAAAATCCATGATGGGTTACAAGCCATGATGTGTATGTGCAACCTCCTGATTTTAGAAATGGGCTATGTCAGAATGCCAGATGCAAGGGAGGGCATCAGGATGAGGTCTCTTGTTATCTGGTGTGCTCCCTGGGGCATTTGGTGGGCCGCTGTGAGATACAGGAAGCTGGACTAGATGGGCCTATGGCCTGATCCAGTGGGGCAGTTCTTATGTTCTTATGTAAACAAATTTCAGGTGGGTCTCCATTCATTTCAATATTTTATTTGATGCTACCTTGGTATGTGACTGCATTTGGGGATATGTTACAGATCTCAACTTTTAACAGGCTACTCTGTATATGCTTTTAACAATGATAGTCAATAGGGCTTACTCCTGGGTAGGTTTGCAGCCTAGGATTGTTAAAAAATGTTCCTGCTTGATGATGTTACTTCTGGTCATGACATCACTTATGGCGGTTCCTGACACATTCTCATTCTAAAAAGTGGGCTCTGGTGCTAAAAGTTGGAGAACCATAGCCTTAGATACATTTTGCCAACTTCTTTAATCAGAAAGAGAATTTCATTCAAAAACCATGGCACCCTCAAAAGAACAAATTGAGTCTTCTGGGGGTTAAAAAGGGGGGTCATGCACTAAACCCGGTGTCGAGTGAGTTCTGAGCAGCTTCTGCACATAGTCATTTCATGAAGAACCACGTTTGCTATTATGCAATACCCCTAATAATCAAATTATAAACGTAAACTAGAAACGTAATGAATCCTGGCACTATGGAGCCTTCGGCCTTCTGCAGGGTCCTGAGACAATTTTCACACCTGGCCAGGTAACGAATCAAAATACTGTTTTGGATCAGAATGAGAGCTGAACTGCAGCACTGTGGAATTGGCTGGATTAGTATGTCTATGAAGCTTCTGGACAAACAATGAGAGATGATTCTGAATTTTTTTTTGGGGGGGGGGGAGAATCTAGCCATGTTGCTCTGAATCTAGCCATGCTGATCTATTTGCTGGCTGCTGTGCTTTCACTGCTCTTGATCAACCCGTGGCTGAGAGCCATTGAGGTGAAAAGTATTTAAGAGTATTAGACAATGATTGGACAACAAGTGGGGGAGAGGGGGTGTCCAAGGTTCAACTCCCCCTAGGTAAGAAACTTAACAGGTGACATTGCACCACCTTCACATGGTTGTTTGAAGGATAGGCAGGGGAGAAACATGTGTGCTACGATTGGAAAGGGTGGGACCAAATTATTTTTTTAAAAACACAAAAAAAATCCAAACTGTGCTGTTTGTAAAGAAATATGTTACTACACACACATACATCATAGAAACCCTTTGGTGTGTATGAGTTAAAAGCATGCATAGTGAGAGGGGAGACCTTCTGGTGGTCACCACTTGCATCTCAGGAGGTGCCTGGGCAAAGACCTTCCCAGTCTTGGGAAGGGACTGTGCAACAGGCTGCTTCAAGCAGGAGCTTAAGAGCTGCTGCGTACCAGCAAGGCCTCTTTGTGTGTGCCAAGTTGGCTCCAGGCCAAAGAGCCTCCTGTGCTCTTTCTTCCAAAGAGGGATAGACCCTCTGAGTTCTAAAGGCTCCTATGAACTTTCTGGCAGAGGGGGAAATGGTGGATGAAAAAATATGCTTACATGAACCGGCTCACAAAGAATACATACAGGAGCTTTGTTATTGGCTGTGCACATACGAGGTATTGCAAATGTATTCAGTTATGCAAAGCAAAAAAAAAAAAAATATCCAACAGCCAGGAGGCCCATATGATACATATCATCTCGTGACTGTGTTGTAGGACTTTCTCTTTTAATTGGCAAACATTTCTCAGGCAACAGTTCAGATTTACTTAGAATCACATATGTGCTTAAGAAAGCACTCTCCCTCCCGCATTCTTCTGTATTGTGTCAGTCATTGCTTTCCTCCCCCCGCCACTTGTTGTGAAGGGAGCCACAAAAAATGCCAGGTCTTTTCAGATTCTCATTAGACAGATTAGAAAGTCTGCACTTATTGAGCCAGAAGTTCCATGCAACCAACTTGTGTTGCGGTGTGTCTACATTGAAGTAAGTCTCATTGTGTTCAATGAGGCTTGCTCCCCAGACTGCATGTATAAGATTGCAGCCTTGCTCTATTTTACTGCTTCTTGCCCTGATTACATTTTGAATACTTATACCATATTCCATATATATATATACACACACACACCATATATATATATATACACACACACCATATATATATAAGAATAGGCCCTCAGTTTGGTTGTACTTGTCGTAAGAGGCGACTAAACAGCCACAGGGTAGATGGGACTCGTCAGCCTGGGAAGGCAGCTCATCTGAGAGAAGGAAAACTCTGATCCCAAACCTCCACTGCCTTGTGGCTACATCTAGTTATGGAAAAGGCTTCAGGAGTCAACCTTGAGGCAAAATCAGGAGCCGGAGTCCCTGAGGCAGGTCATGGCTGAACACAGTCACGTTCTGGCAACTCCTGCGACGCCGCTGGAACCAACTGTGTTGGCCTCTGCCTTTCCATTGGACCATTTCAGCGATGTGGAGAGGGGGGATTTGCTGCATGGGTAACAGTCTATCCTCCATACCTACTCTACCCAGGCTTCGCGCACTAGAGAGGACACTCTGTTCCAGAACCACCATTCAGAGCATGACACCATAGTCTTCCAAGACTGAAGGATGCCAACATGTGACATATATATATATAAAGTTAGACTAATATATAAAGTTAGACTACTAGGTTTGTTTTCTGCTTACGCTCCTAATTATTTACCTAACGAATATTCAGATAGATAGATTTGACTCTCTTTTAAAAAAAAACAACAATAAGTGAAGTAAGTGAACCAGTGTCCCCTTACCTTGATGAGACCCACCCCATCTGTGATTCTTGCCCCCCCCCCAAAGCAGGATGCAGCACATGCCCCATTGGCATGGCTGCATTGACAATGGAAATTGGGTGAATTGGATTCTGAGTCTGAAACTTTCTCCCTAAAGAGTTCACCATCAAATCAGTTCTCTTTTTGGCACAAGGTGCAAATATTTTCATTTCTCAGGTCTCTCCTACTCTGAGGTCATCACAGGAAGCTTTGGTGTGGGGTTCTGTCTCCAATGGAGATGTGGTTATTGATTACTTATGACAGCATCTGGAAAAATTCCTTTCCAGGATAGACCAAAACAGCTCCTTCTTGGCTGGTGTTTCAGCAGCGGGTGAAGTCTCATTTATTGCAGCTGGCCTTTTCTTTAAACTCTAAGAACATAAGAACAGCCCCGCTGGATCAGGCCATAGGCCCATCTAGTCCAGGTTCCTGTATCTCACAGCGGCCCACCAAATGCCCCAGGGAGCACACCAGGTAACAAGAGACCTGCATCCTAGTGCCCTCCCTTGCATCTGACATTCTGACATAGCCCATTTCTAAAATATAAGAACATAAGAACATATCTACTTCTGAGTAAATATTTTACTTCTATTCATTTACTTTAAAATCTTGTTCTTCCAAACAAATTTCAAAGCAGTTTAGAAGACTAAAAAAAATCAGTAGTTAAAATATATTTTAAAAAATAATAGCACAACAACAAAATTTATATAGGATGGGGTGGATGAAAGTAAGTATTTTCTGAGGCCAAATAAAAGCGAAAACAGGATTATTATTCCATGGTAAGAATATTTACCTTATTATTACTATTATTATTAATATAGTGTTACTACTGTACGTGGTGCTTTAGCATGAGAGGTGAGAAGTTGCTGTCCCAAGGAGATTTCAAACTAAAATAAGACATAGTGGAGAAAACAGAGGAAGGGAAAGAAAATGGGAACAGCAACAAAGAGAGAAAGAGAGACAATACATTTATTTCCATTAGTTTTTCTTGGCTGTTTTTATTATAATCATCATTTTAACTAGAGTGGTAAACCTCTGTTCATTCTGAATATTTTTTTTTCTTTTTCTGCTTCTCAAAATAAATAACTCAGCAAAATATCAGCATTACAAAGTGGTATCGCTTTTCCTTTGAACTCTCTTTCCGCACAGCATGCTGTACCAGAGATGTTGCCACTTTGGGGTGACATTCTGATGTCTTATCAGTCGACTCTTCACATAACTGATAATGAGGAGATGATAATAGAAAATGCTACTTAGCATTTATATAGTGGATGCTAATGTTCAAAGTGCTTCCCATGCGCGGCATCAGAAATATTTGCCAAAAACTTAATAAGGTCAAAATTAATTATTATTAATTATGATTTCTTCTCCTCCACCATTTCTGCCTCTTTTTTCTCATTTCTTCTCCTCTCCTATTTCATCCAGAGATGACTGCATTCTGTGGCTTACAATCTAAATTTCCACATTAGGGAGGCAGCAAAAGATGGGGAAGGAGAGAAAGTCCAGGGTAAACAATGGCAGAATAGGTAGTTATTTCAGTTATAGGTACTTAAGCTTAGTTACAGTTGGACACAGAAGCAAAGGGGAGGTGCCAAAGTTTTCCAAAACAAAGGTGGGCTTGAGGAGGTGTTGGAGGAAATTAAGAGCACAATCCTATGGGCTCTAGTACTGGTTGTATGCTCATCTTGTTGGGTGTTGCAAACATGCCGTGAAACACCTTTACAGCACTCTTTGAGTAAGCGGCACTGGCAGTGAAGCCTGTGTCACCCCACCAGCACTGCCAAGGAGGCCCTGGCCACCAACACAGCAAAGATAAGCACCCAGTGGCGCAGGGGTGTGGAGAGGGTGGGGTAACATTTCTGGGTGGAGGAAGGGCAAAATGGGGAAGGGACTGGCCCAGAAGAGCCCTCCTCCACCAGATCCTATGCTCCATGTGAGGCTTGGAAGCCCAACACAGAGCTTCTCAAGTCTGCACCAGCGATTTAGTTGGTGCAGACTTGTGTAGTCCATTGCAGGGACTGGGGGCCCTACTCAGGCTAAGGGGATGAATGTCCCCTTCCCCGAGGAGATCTTTGGCAGAGATCTCTCTCTGCAGGATAGAGTGGTGGCCCTTTCAGTGCTGCTTGAAGTGCCGGGAAGCTTAGGACTGGGCTGCCCTAAAGGTGCTATCACAGAAGCATTCTGGGAGACAGTTCCAGGCATAAGGGTCTGCAAGGGAGAAAGAGTAAAGATGTTTAAGAGAACAGGAGATCTCTGGGTGGCTGAGGATGATGAAACTTGAGAACGAAGAGACACATTATTTCCTGTATTGCAGAAGGGGATGAATAGCTTCCTCTGGTTGAAGAGAAAGAGAACAAATGGAGGAAAGATGGGGAAAGTATCTTTTTTTTGCCATTGTTCTCAATATTCCCTTCCTTTTCAAATCCACGAAGTGTTAGTCAGTGTCACTCCAAGTACAAGCCATAAGGGGCACCACGTGTCCCTTTCTCCATGTCCCCGATGACCCCCTCTCCAACATGGTGGCCTGGGGAAGGAGAAAGGTGGGCCCCAGCTGCCAGCACCAGGAAGGGGTGAGAGAAAGAGAGGGCGCCTGGCTATGCCAGTGAAGAAATATGTGGTGGGAAGGAGGAGGCCTACCAAGGCACCGCCAGGCCAGCCAACTTGCTGCAGCATGCTTTATGGCTGTCCAGGGAGGCCCCTCTCCCCTTTCTTGGGCAACTGTGTGTGGATCCCAAGTGTCGCTGCATGGCCGACTCTGCTACCGGACAAACTCAGAAAGAGTCAGTCACCAGTTTCAGTATCTCTTCTGCAGCAGACCAACCAAGACCCCATTCACCTCTGGGCTGCCCAAGATTGAGCTGGAGCTAGACGTGATTGGTGCACAGGTGTGGCCAGGAGGGGACATGGCTTACTCATAGGCATGATGCCACACTGGGTGTCATGCCCCCTCAGGATGCTTCTGGTGTGGGAGATGGAAGTTGAGGAGAGGCGATTGATGGTAAGGGAGGCAAGCATACCAACTGGTAAAGGAGAGGCATTTGACACTATGCGCTACTAGTTAATGGGGACAACACTTGGTGCCCCACTTCAGCAGATTTTGGGCCACCCTGGGATAAGTTCAGCTTCCAGAGGGACTAATTTATGCGTAAATACGATATTCCAGTATTTATTATGACATTTATGTCCTCCCTCTTTCCCATCTTGGAACCTGAGACAAACATAATTGCATTCCCAGTACCCTCCCATCCCAACATTGACCACGTGAAGAAGACCTACTTAACTTCAGCAAAGAAGCTCCACCATGCGTCTTTACGCCACTCCAATGAAATGCTCGCCATGCAAAAGGCAAGTGATGATGTCACCACATGAGAATTGCCCTTCAGTGAACGATGAGAATATTGCATATGCAATTTATTAATTAAGAAATTATGCAGTAGCGGAAACTTCTTCAAAATCAAGACTCCACAGTCATGCCAACTCTGTTTAGAAAAAAATAAAAATAAAAACCCAACCATGACAGTAAAACATTTAGGGTTATAAAACGTCTGCCCAGAGCAATATTCATTAACCATATTTACAAATAATTAAATCTGCTGAGCACATTAGCATGACTTAATTTTGCTTCGATTGGCCATGGAATGTCTTACTTAATTAAATATTTCCCTTTTTCATTTTCTAACACTTTTCAAACTTATTTGTTAATAAGCTTTCTGAAGAAAGTTGGATTTAAAAATAATTAATGGACATGTGTGGTATTAATATTTCAAGGACATCAGGATCAAACATAAAACCTGGCTGCATGTTTTTTGTTTTTTTTTTACTACAGTAAATCCAAACTGAACCATAAAAAAAGAATCATTACTCCTGTGTATGAATGATAGTATACAGTTGAATGATGAAACACCAACAGCCACTGTTCAGACTTGTGCATTGCTATTTGTGAAGTGCAAAAGCCCTTTGGGGAATGATCACTAGCCCTAGCAAAACTTCTGAATTATTTCACAAAAACTTCCAGATTCTCCTTAAATTATAGATTAGGTGAAATTCAATGGTGTCTGTAAAATTAATGTTATATGCTTCCTAGGTAAACACAGAAACTTGCCCTCTTCTGGTCCCAGGACCTCTGAGAGGAATTTTATCAGGGGTACAAAGTTTCTTTTGGGCCCCTTCCTAAAGAGGGAGGGGGTGAAACAGTGTGTGGGGTGGGCAGAATGGGGGGAAAACAGGCAGGGGGAAAGTAGCAACAGCCGGAATGGTCTTTGGAGCCCAGGTCTACCAGTCTTCCCAATGCAGAGCTCAGGTCTACCTTCCTGCCCGGTGCTGGCAGCTAGATACAGTAATATGGAAAACCAAACACACTCCTAAGTCTCTTTAAAATCTTTCAAATATAGAAAATCATTGCAGGAGATTAGTATCATTATATTTAGGCTCACACTAGAATAGAAAGTGTCCTGCTTACACCAACACTGACTTCTGCAGCAGCTACAGTCCCACAGCTGGGTCGCTGAGCTCCTATACACTCCTTCATGGTAAGCAGATCCACAAGCCAAAGAGCTACAGTAGCAGGTCAGTTTCCTCCCAGATGTGACACTATTAAGGAATGTATGCATTCCTGGGTCTGGTGTGCATGGCTTATGCATGGCTTGTTACAGTTGTCGCCACCAGGTGCTCAGGGTATTTGTCCCCAGCATGCCATGTGGGCAGTGAGTCTCAGTGATATTGGGATCCCAGGAAATTACTGGACCCCCTCCTTGGGCTCCTGGGCCCCCTTTCTGACCCTGGGCCCGGGGACAAATTACCCCCTTTACCCCCCTCTCCTAGGCCATGACTACAGCCTCCATCCTGAGGCACCTTCACATACATAACTTCTGTCAATGGTACAATACACTCCTCTGTAAGTATTATTATCTCTGTATTTCTCTGCATACAGAGTGTTATCTCTGTATACCTCTATGGAGAGGAACTGCAGCATACTGACTGACTTATAACCACACCTGTAAGTGAAAGGCTGAGAGCAGGGTTTGAACCATGGACTTCCCAGCTTAGCGCTCATTTCCTGAAGTATTATAGAAGTGGTTCTCAAACTCCTGAACCCACAGTTTGAGAACTGCTGGATTATAGAAATCAGGCTGAGTGGATGAGTGTCTGCTCTGCAGGGAGAAAAGCCCAGGTTCAGTCTCTGGCACCTACAGGTCGGAATGAGAAAGGGCACTTGTGCAAAACACCCTGGGGCCACTGCCATTCGGGGTTGACAATTCTGAGCTGGATAGTCTTATGTGATGCAGGTCAGTTTCTTACATTCTTAGCCCTGCACCTGCCAGGCAGCAATTCTATAACCCTCCCTATACAGTATAGTGAATGCAAAAGAGATTCATGGTTCTGATTAAAGCTGTATTCCATTCGAGTACAGGAGAGCCATTTTCTTTCCGAGAGGCCCATGTTGGCTAAGTGGTTACATAAGGAATGGTGGGTGTTAGTCTTGTGCTTTGCTTGTAAAACAAGAGATCACCCTGGGCAGCCATTCTTTGTTTTCTGTCATTACAAACAACTCAGGGGCAATCAGCAGCTACACTGACAATCTCATTCCTCCACCATCTGCTGGCTGTCAATCAGACAGCCATCCTGAGGCCATTGATAGAGCTGCCAGATTGATTGAGCCTCGGTTGTCAAGAGGAGGCTTTGTGATTTCTTATGCCAGAATCGTTCCTCTGTATCTACAGGAATAGACTCTTTGGTCTGATTTACATAACATTCCACATTATCAAGGGGAGAAAAAGGGGGTGGGTGGGAATACATAATATAGCCTACTGCTTCTAGGCAACATGGGATCTGGTCTCCACCTTTTTTCATTGCATATCAGAAATGCATGGTGAATGAATTCCTGGCCTGACCTTGCTGGACCAGCAAGTAAGGGTTTAGAACAGGGTGCAACAACATGGCCAGACATTACCATGTTATGCAAGAATGGTCAAGTTGGAAGATCATCAGCAGGTCATGTTGCCCAACCCCTCCATTGAAGAAAAACAGCAAGTCCTCACTTTTAGACATTTCTTTATAATGTTGATGAGAAAAAAAAAAAATCAATTCCTGGCCAAGGCCACTATCTGTGTAGCGTTTCCACATTTTCCCCATGTCGGGATGCATTTTCTCCTGCCTGGAAAGCTCACATTTATTTCAGTGTTTCCTATTAGAAGTGTTTTGAGTCTTCAATGTAAACACTAAGGCAGTGGTTCTCAAACTTTTAGCACTGGGACCCATTTTTTAGAATGAGAATCTGTCAGGACCCACCAGAAGTGATGTCATGACCAGAAGTGACATCATCAAGTAGGAAAATTTTTAACAATCCTAAATTGTAATCCTACCCACAGTTACCCAAGAATTATGTCCCAGTTACTATCTTAAAAGCATATACAAAATAGCCTGTTAAAAGTATAGATCTGTAACATTTCCCCAAATGCAGTTACATACCATGGTGGCATCAAGCCTACTATATTAAAAGTAAAATATTGAAATGAATGGGGACGCACCTGAAATTGGTTCATGATCCACATAGTGGGTCCCGACCCACAGTCTGAGAAACACTGTACTAAGGCTTTCATGACTGGTATTTGTGACATTGAAATGCACAATATTCAGGCTGATAGGCTGTGGTCAAATAAAGTTGTTCACACCTAAGTTTTTGCCTACTACTTTGGTAAGCATTTTCAAAGGATGAAGCTACAATAAGTAGCTCTTCAAACTACCCTGTGTAACATCATGATGTAAGTGATGTTCTGATCTTAAAGTCCCAAGTACCTGTCTCTTATCCCAAAGTATCATAAAAGCTGTGGTTTTCAAACTCTCCAGGAGTTTGAAACCCGCAGTAAGTCTTTGCGGGGGCGGGAGGGAGGTAGCAGGGGCAGGGGGAAGGCAGTGACACAATCCCCAGGATCACGTTGCTCAGGGGGCTGCAGGGACTGGGGTGCACCCTCCAGTCCCTGCAGCAGCCGTCCCTGTGTGCAGGAGCCCTGTGCGAAAGCCTGCAGGGCACCCCCAGGTCAGGGAAAGGGAGAGTGGAGCAATCTGCTCTGCCTCTGCAAAAATGGAAGCGGAGCGCGATCGCCCCACTCTCCCTTTCCCTGACCTGGGGTGCCTTGCAGGTGCTCCCGCAGGGCTCCCCGCACACAGGGATGGCTGCTGTAGGGACTGGAGGGTGCACCCCAGTTCCTGCAGCCCCGTCAGAAGGGAAAGCGGAGCGATCGTGCTCCACTTCCGGTTTTGCGGAGCGGGGCACAGTTGCTCCACTTTCACTTTTCCTGACCTGGGGAGCCCTGCCGAAGATTGCGCAGGGCTCCCCACACCCCTGGGAGGCTGCAGGAGGCTTGGGCAAGTTCACCCAAGCCCCTGCAGCCCCCCTGAGCAGCTCAATCCTACGGATCGCGCTGCTGCTTTCCCCCTGTCTCCTGGCTGCCCCTGCTCCTTAGGGGGGGCAGAGGCCAGGACCCACAGGCTGGGGCGTGGCGATGCCCCAGTTTGAATACCACTGTATAAAAGGGTGATTGTGAGGATAAAATGGAGGTGGGTGCATGGGTGGGAAGACTTCTGTATGTCACCCTAAACTCACTGGAGGCAGAATGGGGTACAAATGAAATAAATAACACTATGCAGGTCAGTTGCTGCCTGTGGAAGAGATGCATGGAAGGCAGAACTCTTTACATTTACCAAGACTAGTGTGAAACAGCCGTGGACATTGTGGCATCCATGCTCCTTTAAGCATGTGTGAAGGGAGGGGGAGGGTCATTCACTCTCTTCTTGATTCCCAATCCTACACCATTTATCCATTCTTCAGAGGAATACATGGAGATTCTTTCATGCCATCATGAATATGGATCCAACTGTCTCCCAATACCTCTCTGAATGGATACCTACATATGTTTATATGATTCCAAGAGGGACTTTGACGTATGGGGTGGGAGAAATGGGCCCCCAGCAGTATCCTAAATTGGGCGTCCTCATCCATTAACTCAACACTTTCCTTTAGAATAATCTGCAAAGCCTACAGGTGACTGGAGAAGTGCTCAATCTTTGTGTAACAGGTTCAAGTTCTTTCCGCTTATAAACACTTAATGCCATCAATTGAGCATAGCATCAGGTCCTTCTCTTTTTAGCTAAATTCAAACTCATAATCCCTTAGGAAAGAGGCGAGTGCATTAAAGACAGTGCATCCATCAAGCACACCATCCAGTTCCCTCCAGCTTCTTCTTTTGGAGATGCAAGATTTATGGGATTCCTACCACTTAGTACCTTATAACATCAGGCCAGAATTAAAGGCAACAAAAGCTACCGGTGCTGCTGGTCTGATATCTTAGTGTTACAGTCTGATCAGCCATTGAACTAACTGGCAGCCCAATCCTATCCCCACTTTCCTGGGAGTAAGCCCCATTGACTCCAATGGGACTTACTTCTGAGTAGTCAGGCATAGGATTGGGCTGTGGGTGACTTTGTCTATGTCACTCAACCAAACCTATCTCTGACCTGACTTTGTCTATGTCACTCAACCAAACCTATCTCTGACCTGCTGGATATAGCATTCCTGGTATAGCATTCCTGGTCTCCCAAACATGGCATGACATTTCTTCACCATGACCAGGATAATGAAAGTTTACTGCAGATTTTCAAGTTCTTCTCCTCTCCCTCTACAAGTTCTGTTCTCCCTTTGACAGTTTAAGTAATAGCATTGTGTAGGGATGGGGGAATCTCCATTCCATCCAAACATCATGCAGTTTCTTTCTATTTCCATTCCACTCTCTTCTGCTAAAATCTTCCACCTTTCTTCACCCCCAACCTTTAAATGTACATGTTTAAAAACATATACTTATCTTGGGTATTTTATGATATATTGGCTATGAAATTGCTGGTATGACAATGCATTGTTAAGCATTATTTATAATTTTCAGCAAATGAATGGAATATGAAGAATGCATGGAAAGACTGATATCTTATCAAATGTGATGTGCTAGAGAGCAAGCATGTTCCAGAAGCCATGTGCTCCATCTTGGACTTTGGCAAAAGAGGAATTCAGCAACATACCCATTTGAAACCCATAGATTTGGTGGTTGTGCAGAAGATATACTATACATTAGCCAAGAGTAGTTTCTCTCATTTCAGTATTGCCCACCCCAGGCACAACAACATATTTGTTAAATCATCATTTCCATTTTTTTTAGCAAATTAGGCTGCAATCCTAACCACATTTTCCTGAGAGTAAGCCCCATTGAACAGAATAGGACTTCCTTAGGATTGTGCCCTTAATGTCAGAAAATTAAGCTGAAGGTTTCTGGGGTACATCATATTTACCTAAAAAGAACGCTTGGCGTCTCGTATGCTTGCCTCCCTCCAAAACCGTGTGCTGCCAGGCTAGTCTCAGGATGTTGAAAATCTAGTATTGTTTGTTCAGTTAAAAAAAAAGCAGTAAAAACACACCTTGCATTAAACTTTATTAGCAGGCACAGAAGCAACTCCGTAACGCCTTCATTATAGCAATTGGAATTCTTCCTGAATAATTCAAAAGTGCCAAACAGAAGACTTGTTGCTTGGATGTGCTAATGAAAATATCAAGGGAATTAATTAACAGTCAATTATATCAATTTTAGATTTGGACATTGATTCTGACGCTAAAAGCAAAATCTACAGTCTATACTACGGCATGTGTATATTTTTTCATCCCTCTCCTTTGCTTGTGCTCTCTCTCTCTCTCTCTCTCTCTCTTTTTTTCCCTTGCTACTACCATTTGGTTTAATCACTCCCGTTGAAAGTGTGAGAAAATATGAGTTCAAATTGTTCATCGTTTTCACTCTCCATCTCAATGCGCTCAAGATAAATAAGTCTAAAAGCAGAGTGGAAAATGCATATTTTTAAAAGTTATGATTATACAGAGTTTGCTAGATTTTTATCTTTACGGTAATCTGTTTTGGGAAAGAGGGAAATGTGAAGCGGTGTCTGAGAAATTATAAGGAAAAGGAAAGAGCAAAAAATAAACTGCATATTATATGGACTCCTCATTCATCTTTCAAAATCTCTTTCCAAACAGGCAGATTCAGGGTTGTTCTTTTTTTATACTAATCAACTCTAGCAATTATTTCCTAAACAGGACTTTGGGGTTTGCTTGAGTTGCATGTGGAATGAAAGCCTCTTTTCCCTTTTCTTCTTCCTTTAGATTCAGATATATAAGGAATATGAATATTTTCAGATCTTTGATATTAGGGAGAAGGCATTTCATTGAAATCCATTTTTGCATGATTTGGCACGAGTTGTCTAGACTGGTTTATGAAAAATGACAGCTAGTAGGAAAGTAATTAAAAATGTATTTTGCTGAAAGCAAAAGTATTTTTGGAATCAATAACAACCATCTTTAATTTGCCAACCAATTCCACAATTATTTTATATTAACTGGAGGATTTAACGTGGTTGTGAGTTTCTAAAAAAGAAGTGTAGCTACGCAATGGTACTTCATGTGACAAGTGCCCTTTCAGCAAAGCAATGGTGAGAAGAACAGGGAGAAGCAAAGAATTGAAGAGTGCCCCATGTCTGTGAGACCTTTGTGAGTTAATGGGACTCTCAATTATTGTTGATCAAAAGAATCTAGTATATTAGGAAGTGCTATATAAGCATAACACAATGAGCAAATGCATATGCGTTTGAACTGTGATCATATCAAGAGGAATGATTCTAAACCAAAATGTGAACATCTGAATATCCAGAGGTTCATTGTCTGGACCAAGCGTGGCTCAGAGCAGAATGAATGGCATTCCCATGTGGAGTTCTCCCCTGTTACATGTAGGTTGATATACATGTTGTGACATCATCACATCGGGCCATTCCATTTCTTTATGGTCCCATATGGTTGGCACTCCAATTTTACTGAATTAATGCACTTTTAATTAGGAGAAATGCTAACATTAATTCCGGGCTTGGAGCGTAAGCAGCTTTTAGTAACTCCCATTCAGATACATTATTTTTGTCTCTTCTGTGTTGCTTGTGTGCATTGATAAAACAATACAAAATATTATAATACATAATAATATATAATACATAATATTATTGTATATTCTGATACAATTGAAGGTACTATCACAAGACTATCTTTTCTACAGTGAATATAAGAATCTGCTTTGCACTGCTTTCAACCATTGGGACATCTAGCTTAATATTGTCAGCACCAGCAGTCTCCAAAGTGGAGACCGCTGTGCTTACCTTTCCACTGGAGAGCCTCTGCAAAGTGCCGTGTGTCCCCATTCTTTTCTGCATACAGCTGCTAATCTGCCTGGGAATCTGGGTGCAAAGCTTGTTGGGGCGTTGGAGCCAGAAGCAGCTGGACACAATGAAGAATGGGGGTGCACCGAGACACTTGGCATAGGCTCGCTATGGAACAGTAAGCGCCCAGTGTCTTCAAAGGGTCTTCAAAGTTTCAGACAGGGGTTTTTCCCAGCCCTACAAGGCAATACGAGGGATTGGGCAGGAGGTCTGGTCTAGAGGGTAGAGCCTCCGTTAGCCTGAAGATAACATCAGAAGTTTGCCAGTTCGAGGACACCGGCAGCTCCCTGAACGGCTGAGAATGGCAAGACCTTGAAGCAGCTGACAAGCCAAGCTGAGTGATTCCACCTGCTCTTGGTGTGAGCAAGAAGCGTCTTGGCTGCCCTCCATGTGAGAGATGGAGCTGCTTGTCATCCTGCATGGGAGAACTGGAGGCCAGAAGTGAGACCAAACCAGGAAGATCCATTCTGAAATGTGGTTGGTTCTTGAAAGAGAGAACCTCTATGATTGTAAAAATCCCCTTGAGGGATTTAGAAACGCCTGCCTATGTAAACCGCCTTGAATAAAGTCAGAGGAGTATTCCGATGACCAGAAAGGCAGTATGTAAATACCGAGTTATTTTTTTTAATTGAACTGGAGCCTTTATACATGTACACCATGGCTTTACCAGTGAGCTGCAGCCCCTCCCCACACTGAGAGGCAATGATAAGATGTTGAATATTTTGCATGCGTGCATCCAGTAATGGTGGAAGACCAGATGGAATTGACACATCAAGTTCCCTGTACTAGCTTCTTGCAGCATGAGTTCTCTACTTAGAGGAAGTAAAAAAAAAATGCAGGGAAGCATTAAAAAATGTGATTCCCTCCCATCTATAATCTGAAGCAATACAATCCATTCTACCACCACTTTCTGCAACATGCACAGACCTGGCCTTCTTTAGAAGTAGACTATAATGCTGTAGCCTGATTCCCCTTCCCCCCCCAACTAGTTCAGAATTTCCAATCAATGATCTACATTGGAATAGCTATTTGATACTAGGGTGACAGTATGATAAATAAAACGCTCGGGTAGGAATGCTAAGGTGTGTTGAGCGACAGACACAGATCAATGACTGCTCTCCCACAGTTTCAATCTGGCTTCATTGTTATTAATCCTTTAATTTAATCTCCAGTTTCAAAATAAAATGACAGCACGTAACTGATGTCTTTTGGATTCGATTTCTTACCTCTTTAAACACTGAATCCGAAATCTAACCTGAGAATTTTTTTTTTTACACTAGCAAAATAGGCCCATTGACATTGCTTGGTGGTTCATCCCCCATAAAACCAGAGCCATTTAAAAAGGAGCATCCGGGCATGCCATGCCAGTGCTTCTGCCCAGAATCCATCAGCTCCATGGGCAAGATAGACTGCACCCAGAATGCAATTGGAGCCAAAAGTATAAGCATGTGCTAAGAGGCAGCTAGGGCAGGGATGGAGATCTAAAATGATGCATGGTGTGGAGAGGGACCGCCTGCCTCTGAATACCAGTTCAGGGGAGAGGAGTGCAGGGGAGAGGAATGCACTTCAGTGCAGAAGAGCAATGGTGGAGAGAAATATTTGCATTATCATCTACTTGTGGGCTTCCCAGAGGCCACTGCAGGGCTAGCCCTTCCATGTGGCCAACCGAAGCAGTTGCCTTAGGCAGCATCCTGCCTGTCTACCTGCCCCCACTCCTCTTCCTTCCACCCCCTGGACTGGAACAGGAAAAGTAGGATAGAGAGGAAGAAGAAACTTGGAAAGCAGGAGAGTGCTGGGCTAGGAGATTGGATAGTGGGTGGAGCAGAGGCTGGCACATCAGTGGGTAAATGGGGCAGCATTTGGCATGCTGCATCAGGCGTCAAAAAGTCTTGGGGACTCACAACAGTCTCTATCCGAGGAGGCAGTGATCTTTGGTGTGACATGACAGTGTTCCAAGAATGCTTCTCATTTCCATGTGTAAAGTACTGGAAGGTTTGTGCATTTCTCTCTCCCCTGCAAGTATTACTTGTGATAGAATTGTATTGGCAACCTTCAGTCTCGAAAGACTATGGTAACGCACTCTGAAAGGTGGTTCTGGCACAGCGTCTAGTGTGGCTGAAAAGGCCAATCCGGGAGTGACAATCCCTTCCACACCGGGAGCAAGTGCAGTCTGTCCCTAGTCTGTCTCCCTGGCTATGATAGAATACACAATAGAAATCATGTCCCTGTGACTTTTGCTAGCCAAGCCAGTCTGGTGTTTGCCAGAACCGTCCTCTCCTTCAACCATTCCCCCACTTCCTCATCTGTGTTTGTCTGCTTCAGAATGAGTTTTCAATTCAATGTCAGGTTTCTCATTTATCTGGAAAAAGCCCAATTCTTCTATGCAAGGGCAGAATTAAAATCATAATAATAAGAGAGGGAGAAAAGCAGGAGGTAGAATGTATGTTTTACTACAGCCCATCATCACTTGTAACTTTACACACCTGTAATAACTAGGAGCTGGATATCAACAAGGACTTCACACCTGCAGCTAATGTTCACTTTGACAAGCAAGGCAGGAGCTCCGAAATCAGCCTGGAACCCTGAAGTCAGGTGAAAGCAACTAATGTTGACAATCAGAGCTTTCCCTGCCACCACCCCACCTTCTCTTCCACCCTCCTGGCTCCTCCCATCTCCTGCTTTATTTGAGTCCTTAATGAGGGCATAATCCAGTCTGCCGTCTCCGACAGATCTCCATTTTGGGCCCAATGACCCTGATCCTTCTCACATTCAGCCTCTATACCTCCTTCCAATTGTTTCATCAGCTGCCTGACTTGTCAGCTCACACCTGACAAGTGACAAGTTTCAGGCTCCCGCTGACTAGATAATCAAAGTCTTGTCTGAGCTGTCAATACCCTGCAGATAGGAGAGGACAAAGAGAGGAAAGGTTTCTACAGAAACCACCACCATACAAAAAAGAAAGATACTGTCAATTCCTCTTAGCGGAAATCAACAGTTTGTTGCAAGACATTATTTATGCCCAAACACCACCTTCCCTCCCCCCACCCCCAAATATTGCAGGTCGGGAAGAACAAGGTTAAGCATAAAATAACAGAAATGATTCTTGAAGACATAGTTCTTTTCCACCAGGATTGAAAATTTCTTTTTTAAATTCTTAAAAGGGAGATAAAATGAGGCTCTGGCAAGGGCTTAATCTTTCTTGAAAGGTGGAAATATTCTTGTGCTATGAAAATTTTTTGCTTGAAAGATATATATGTAGATAGATCTACTCTCTCTCTCTCTCTCTCTCTCTCTCTCTCTCTCTCTGTCACACACACAAGTAAGAGCTGGCATAACAGTGACTTTACCCACAAATCAGGAAATGCCTTGTTCAAATCTTGTCTCTGCCCCAAACTCACTATGTGACCTTAGAGAAGCCACCCTCTCCTCTCTGTCTCATTCCTTCATCTACAATATAGGAACAAAAATATATGCTTGCCTCACAAGGAGAACAGCCAAACAACAGATGTGAAGTGTTTTGAAAACTAAAAACTGTGATACAAATTCTATGCATATTTCTGCGTTTTAAAATTCTTAGATCAGAATATTTTTAAAATTATTTTGAATGGTTCTTATGCATCCCCTTGAGTATTTGTTTCTCTCTCTTTACACACACAACAGGAGCAGGAGAGACAGGAAAGTGACCGCCTTTTCAAAACAGCAATGGTCAAGTTGCACCGCTCATGACTCCCCAATCTGAACGCCAGCCACTTGTGTATGGCAGCCCTCCTGATTTTGCAAAAGTTTTTGCCCCTTTTCATCACTGCTGGCCTGTGATTGCAAAAACAGGATGTTTATAAATCTCTGGCAGACCATCATATGTAGCTCGTGTTCTGCATTTGGCTTGGTAGGTCACCTATTGCGTAGGCCAACTCAGCCCCCACAAGAAGGACAAGTACAACTTCCTGTTATGCTTTCAATTCGAAGCTTTTGGTGCTTTTGGAATAGACCAACTTCACTATAATTGTACATCTGCAGTTCCCTGAATGTTTTAGAGATCTCCCTCAAGCTCTTCTAATGTATAGTTATGTATTTGCACGAGCATGTGTGCATGTGCAATTGTGTGAGAAATAATTTTTCTTTCAAAAACCAATTACGCGTATTAGATGCGTACAATTTTTTTTGTTTATATAGAATAGCGCAGTCTCTTATATATGTGTACATATATATCTGATACAGTTTAATAACTGCGCCCCAACTATGAATTAATTCAAATCTTGTACTTGCATTAAAAATGAACTCTATTTTATGTTGATCATTAAGGAAGAATATTTCACACAAGAGATTTGTCATATTAAGGAGGATAAAAACCACTTAGATCAATTAAATGTATTAAACTTAATCTTGACATAGATTACCAAAAATAATTTAGATTCTATATTAAGGGAAATATTAAAAGCAGATTCTGTTAGGAGGAGAAAGAGGCAGGATCCAACTTCATATATAAAAGGATATTATGGTATGGGGAAAAGAAGTGTTAACTGATGAGTAGCTTCACTTACTCCAGAGCATAGTAAAAATAAAGGTAAAAGCTATTAAATAATTAAGAGGGGGGAAAGATATTGTTCTTCTGGGGAATTTTATGCTTGTATGACAAAAGCCCTGAAGGGCTGGCAATCCATGCTGAGTCTTCCAGAACTCAAGGAAGCAAGATGCTACCAGTGCAAGCTGGAAGGAGTGTTAGATGATGAACAGAGAGTCCATCTGCTTGGAACTGTCTCTCCAAAGTCTTAGCCAAAGGAAGAGTCTTCCCAAACTGTAGTAGTACAGTGAGACAGTAGTGTAGCTGGGGGGGGCAAAATGGTAAGTATTGCAGGTACCACAACTTGCCCAGCAAGCGGCCCCTTCCACTTGCTGGTGGAGTCATTCTGGGTAGCAACGGCAATGCGCAAGAAATGCCATTTGATTTGCCTAGTGCCTGTGCATTGCTGTCTCTGGGAGGGGCTGCTTGCAGAGCCTGCAATACTTAGCACTCCCACTCCCCTCCAGCTAGGCTACCAAAGCTAGACATGGAGACATTTGAAACCCACCAAGGACATGAATGGGGTAAAAAAATGGGATGTAGCCACTTTGTTCAATTAGGGAAACTATCAAAAAGCAACAAGGTAGTACCTTTGTTAGCTAAACTGTGCCTCTTTCCGGCCAAAGCTGATCTCGCTTGTGTAACATATGCCCTGGTCACACTGAAATCAGACCACCAGAATATATTCTACCCTGGAAAAGTATTTGGAAGCTCCAGCTGGTCCAGGATGTGGTACCACAGGTTCTAGTGCAGGCCCATGTTTGGGAGCATGTGGCACTCATTCTGTACCATGTGCACTGGTAAATCAGTGTGTTCCCAGGCTCAATTCAAGGTGTTGATTTTCACAATTAAAGCCCTTGGTGTCTTAGTGCTAAGTTTCTGTGGGGACAACAACCTTCAACACACATCTACCTGCCACCTTCATTTGTCACCTGAGATTCTGCTCTGCATCCCTCCCCATCAGAGTTTCAGCTGTTGGTGATGCTGGTCCAGAGACTTTTTAGTGCCTGTTGAGTCTGTGTCCCAGGAGTCTGGGCTAACAAGGTGAGTCAAGTTGCAATTCTATAACACACTTACCTGGGGAGCTGGTTCCATTAAACTCAGTAGAGCTTACTTCCAGGAATCCATCCACAGGATGGCTTGCACAACATTGCACTGTAAGTATTGTTACTCACCACTAAGGACTAAAAAATTAAAAGTGGTGTGTTACCAAAGGTCACCTGGTGAGAATTCATGGCAGAGGTGAGATCTGAAACAAGGGAATCCCTGATCCACAGCTCAATCTCTTACACCACTGTATCAAACAAGAATCAATGGAGAATGAAAGTTAATACTCCAGTTCAGTGCAGTGGCATTGCAGACCAGGTAAAGAGACCCAATAACATACAGAGGCAACACATCTGGCAGTGTGTCCAATAGGGCTTAGTCCCAGGAAAGTGTATATAGACTGTAGCCTGAATTTGACAGGTTATTTACAAGCATGCCCGCATCTTCCAGGTTACTTTTGCTCTTCAGCTAGCAAGCAACTCCAGAAACATCACTTTTGTATTCTCAGGCGATGAGATAATCTCCAAATTGTCAGATATGCCTAATTTATGACATATGGGGAGCTGGACTAGAATGTCTTGCCTTTGTGTAGAGCCTTCATTTTGATGTTAAAGGCATTAAGTCATTTCCCTTCCTCTTTCGCAAAAATGGCTGTAGCTTTCGAAATTCAGCTGCAACTAAATTTTAGACAGTTTGCATATGAAAGTCAACAATTGCAATAAATCCCCAGTGTTCTATTTATTTGTTTTTAAAGGCAGAGGTTTTTTGTTTTTTTAATTAGAAACATACTGGCGCATTCCAATAACACTGTACATCACTCGTCACCTGTATTCTCTGTTTTATCGCACTTAATGATTTTTAATGTGCGTGCAGCTTTTGTGGAGGGGGTGCGGAGAAAAATATACAGCAGACCAAAGGCTTTTAATTTGAAAAGGGGACTTTTAGAGGGTACACACATTGCATCAATGCAGTTTAATGCTGACATACAGTTGCTTTGAAAGAGACCTCTAGGAAAATTCCCAGCATTTCAAGGGAGTACTGCTGGTAAATCAGGAGGTGACAGTCTCAGAATCAATACTGAACTATTGTCCCAATATTGTATTAGGAGTTGACTCAACTATGTTACTGGCGACGCCACCCCCAGGTACCTGCATGCTATAAATTTCAAGTCAATTTTATCTGAGGCTTAACTCATCTCACACTGCAAAAGTAAGAAGATGTAAACCATGCAGCTCTGTCTGAATCCCAGATTGGATAATTACAACCCATATCAAAAGTTCTCCCGTTCTATAATTTTCACATGTCACGGAAATGGCCTAAGGCATGGACCTGCAGAGCTGATTGATTTCATGCAGCATAAACACAGGTGGTGATTGGGTGGTCTGCTGGGTCTTCCGGTCTATTTTTGCAGACAGTGCAAGCAGTGACCATTTTGGTATCCCCAGAGTTGCCACAGTCATGTCAAAAATAGCAATGTTAAAATTGAATCTCAGAGTTCTTCCCAAGGAGTAACATGTGAGAATTTTCAATTTTCCTCCCCCCCCCCCTTTTTTTTTTCTTTTGCAGAGTCTGCAAGGCAGTTGAGACAATAAGAATATAAGAAAAGCCCTTCTGGATCAGGCCAAATGCCTATATACTCCAGCATCCAGTTTTCCAAAATGGAACAACAGCTGCCTCTGGGGGAACCAGAGAAGAGAGATACAGAAATGTATCTCTTTTTTGTAGAGATAGAAAAAAAGCCATTGCTGCCTTACAACTGAGATTCAGAAGTATACTTGTCATGGAATCAGAGGCAACATGTAGTCAACTCAAATAGTGGCCACTGAAGACCTGTCCTCCAAAGTTCCAACCCCCTTTTAAAGCCAACCAACCATCATCACATCTTGTAGCAACACATTCCACAGACTAATTATGCTCTGCTCGCTAAGGTGCCGTATTTTGCTGGTCCTAAATCTCTTGCCAATCATTTTCATTGGATGACCTAGTTCTAGTCAGTGGTGTAGCTAAAGGGGTGCATGGGGTAGCAATTTCACAGGGCAACAAGCTTTAGGGGGGCAACCACCTGAGCTTGACACTAGTGGCCAAAATTGTGGAAACCTTGGTATTTTCAAATAATATGTTCAGGTTATATACCATTTGATGCAGAATTTAATGCAGAATGCAATGAACCAAACCGGGCCAAAATATCTCTATTCTATCAAAAGTTATAGCCAAATAACCAGAAAATAAAAACACAGCTGCATTATGTAATAAAAACTGGACTTTCTTAACTCCAGTTTCTAAATTTGGGGCTCACTGAGAAGTCTGATGGGGCAGCTGGGGAGAAGCAAGTCTTGGGAACTCCTACTGATGAACAAAGGACTGTTAGAAAATCAATGTTCCTCCCTACCACTGGCCATTGGTAGCATGATCAAAGACAAAAATGCTATAAGGATAGGAAGGAAAGAAGAGTGTGTGCTAATATCTAAGGTCAAACAGAATCTGCCAACAATGTCACAGGGTTAATAAGTCACTAAATTATAGGTTCCTTTTGCAAAAGTGGGTGTCTTCAGCAATGGAGTGCTGGTGTCCTCACACTAGAAGTCGATTTGTAGACAGAAATCTATACCCTGTCGCATGTCCGTTATGCAACTTGCTAATCAAGGGCTGACTTGGTAGCATCCTGGCATAGAGCCATCTACCTCCAGCTGCCTTTGCACTGCCCTCAAAGTGCTTCCTTGCCAAGCACTGAATTAAACAACAGTGCTTAGCTGGAGCTAAGAAGTGCTGCCCTCGGGGCAAAACAAAGAAGGAAATCTTTTTGGGCTCAATCCCATCCAATTTTCCAGCACTGATGCAGCCCCAAGGTAAGGGAACAAATGTTCTGTTACCCTGTGGAGGCCTCCATGACTGCCCCACCACCATAGGATGTAGTGCATGCCCTGTTGGCACTGCTGCGTCAGTGCTGAACGTTGGACAAGATTGTGTCCTTTTTGTTGTTTTCATTGGACGAAAGAAAACAATTCCATCTTCTGGTCTGATTCTTATACGCATGATTGGATATGCCTTGTGCCTCACCTTACCTCACTCAACATCACGTCAGATTTGCACATCTGACAACACACTCCAAAATGCTTGGAAAATGCATCTCCAGACCATCACATCTATGGGTGGGTGTGTGTGTGTGTGTGTGTGTGTGTGTGTGTGTGTGTGTGTGTGTCTTATCTACAGATCTTATCTCTGCAGATTCACTTATCTGCAAATTGGATTCCAGTACTCTCTCTCCCCCCCCCAGTGCATGCCCCCTTCATAGCTGCTTCTCCTGGGCGTCCTAATGCCTTATAACGTATTAAAAGTGTCACTGCTGGTTTTCCGAAAAAAATGGAAGTGTTTTTTTTTAATTGTAAAGCCCAGTTTGAGCTCAGCAGAGGCCGTGGACAGAGGCCTGCACTTGGTTCCTTCCCCTTCCTCAGCCCATCACTGTCTCAACATTAAGAAAAGTGTGAATGTTGTGACACTGGTGGGCGGAGATAGGGGAAGGAACCAAATAGATGTGTGGGTCTTGAGGGTGCATTTTGCAAGCAATTCATTGTTAACGTTAAAAAAAATGGATCTCTGGCTTTTACCTGAAGTTTGGTACATCATTCAAAAATGGCTGCCCAATATGACAGAGAACACAATACCCTAAAGTTTAAGACTGGTTTGTGAATACAGTCCCTGGCGTCTGCTATTGATCTTTAGCTATTTTAATGCATTTTTACTGACCGACATGTCCTGTGGTAAAGAATATTGCCGAAATTAGTTATCTGATTGGTTCTTTTGATTAATGATGGGTCTGTGCTTCATTACACATGACAACATGATCAGAATAATCACTGCAGCCATAGAGGCTGGGAGGAATGGCATCTCTCTTTTTTTTAATACCATCATTTTTAAAGTTCATTTATAAAATTATTTAATGTATACATCCTAAGTTGTAATTTATTTACATGACACTTTTTTCGATGGGAACTGTTGTAGTGTGTCACAAATGGCTAAGAAAACAAGGTAAACTAGATGTACAAATCAATGTCTTATGGCTCAAGGGGGAAAAAAAAACATAATCAAGATTCAAGAACTGACCTTGTCCAAAGTCCAGCTTGTCACACAACAAACAGTGAAGTACCCTGCAATCATTAGGATCAGCAGGGATATGTACAAGGAAATTTTTTTAAATATCAATTCTGGCTCGTGGTTTGCCTTAGACTTCAAAAGCAGGACACAGCAAATAGGAACATTGCGCCTGCCCGTGGACTTATCACACAATGAAAACCTAGAGATTTGTACAATTTTGCAATTGTACAAGCAAGACCCAGGTCAAGCAAGGGTCAACTGCCAATCTGTTATCATCATCAAATCCATCCCAATCAGCCCTAAATGGCTTGGATGCAGGGCATTTGAACATAAGAAGAGCTCTGCTGAATCAGGCCAAATGCCCATCTAGTCCAGCTTCCTGTATCTCACAGTGGTCCACCAGATGCTTCTGGGAACACACAAACCACCTGCATCCTGGTGCCATTCCCTTGCATCTGGCATTCACCCTACTTCTAGAACCGGGAGGCTGCATATACCCATGGCTTGTAACCTGTGATGGACTTTTCTTCCATAAATCTGTCCAATCCCCTAGTAAAGGCATCTAGGCCAGGTGCCATCACCACAGCCTGTGGCAAGGAGTTTCAAAAATTAATTTCATGCTAGGTAAAGAAATATTTTCTCTTGTCTGTTGGGCCTACAGATATATTTTTGTATTAAATTCTGTTTCTCTACCCCTTCTAAGAACTCGCTTCCTCATTTCCCTCAAATGTCAGGTGCACATTTAGGGCCCAATCCTATCCAACTTTCCAGCACTGGTGCAGCCGCAATGCAGCCCCAAGATAAGAGAACAAATGTTCCCATACCTTGAGAACGCTTCTGTGACTGCCTACCCACCACAGAATGCAGTTCACATCCCATTGGCACAGCTACACCAGCCCTGGAAAATTGGATAGGATTGGGTCCTTAGTTGGGGCTGGAGAGGAATCTTTGTCATTGTGCTTAGGCTATGGAATGCCATCCCAAAGCTGTTTCTTTCCAATCCATCCCTATTAGCCCACTAAGCAGCAAATACTTTTTAAAAAATTCTGGCATTCTTTTAGATAGTAGTTGCTGGTTGTTTTACCGTGGTTTTCATGCTGCTCTTCCTTTGATTGCGATTATAATTTTACTGCTGTTTTCATTGTTTCTATGTTCTTGTTTTATTGTTTCTTTATTGTGTTGTATCAGGATTGTTTTTTTGTAAATCACCTTTGGGAGGAGAAAGAAGGGGGGGCATAAATGCCTTCAGCCAACAAATAACCATTTCCTGCATGCATGGGCATCTGAGATCATTGCAGAGCTCTTTCTCCATGGGCCCTTGCCTTCTAGACTTAGGCATTTGGTCACTACAGAGAGGAGCTTTTTGTTAGGATTTCCTGCTTGTGAAATTCCTGCTTGCAGATCGCCAGGTGCCTATCTTTCCAATTTAAATCATTAAATGTAACTTGTGGTGGAGGAAGCATGGCTGCACCAATAGGCCTGTTGCAGCCCAGAAACTCCAAGTGGGTCAGCCAATGTTGGGGTGTGCTCCCTTCTTATGATCTATCTCTTATGGTCCACTCAATTGACTTTATGCTTGGGGCTATGCTTCCTGAGGTTCTTCTAAACCCCAAGCAGGAGCACCATCGTAGCACCATTTACCTAAATTCAATTTTCCCACAGATCTTTCCATTGTGCAAGCTTCCGACTCTGGGAACCCTTCAAACATCCATAGGTTCCAAGCAACTGCTAACCTAACTTGAGCTGGCCCTACTTGGGGTTTGGGGCAAATGTACTCCTGTGGCTGCAGGCCCCCAGACCTAGACAGGGCATCTATTTCCAGTACACTCTTTGCTATTGCCCTGAATGAGCGTTGAGATTGCTTATTAGTTGGTCATTCTGGGACGGATCAGCTTGAATTTATATGGATAAACACGGCATGTTATGTTGGGTTGATTAATGTTTCAAAATGCTAAACGGCAATTCAACATTTAATGTTTTGAAGAATGTTTAAATGGTGCCGTGCACAGAATAAATGACAGCTTTCATTTTCCGTCTTCAAAATTTTCTGCCAGCCTGTTTACATGATGTTGACAGATATTTTAGTATTTGCCAGCGAAATAATGTGAAGGTTGGACACGTGCCATAAAATGGTTTCCTTTCTGTGGCAAGTGTGGAAACAAGTACATCTGTATAGTACACATAGACATTTATGCTGATTCCCAAACAAATCTTGCTTACTTGCAGCTAGGAATTCAGACATCAAGCTGGGAAAACTATAATTTTCTTTCTTTTATAATTCCTTACAATTGCAAGAGACAACATGTGGAGAGGAACGTTTACTTGACATCTTGGACAGCAGTAGACCTGTAGAAGCTGTATCTTCTATACAGAGATAGTTGAGGTATCTCAAGTTCATGCTGGATTAAATTTGAACCAATCCACATTCATCCCCCTTCCATCCCCAAGTAAGAAAAATGTGGATCATTTTTCTGAAATATGCCTTTCCCAGTTTGCTCCTTTCTGCTCCTGCTCAGTCCATTTAGAGCGGCACACACACAGAATACAGAGGGAACAAGGAGAGCTGCCAATCAGCTCAATTGCTATGGTGGCTTGCAAGAGACAAAAAAGGTAAGAATACCTGTCCAATTAAAGCTTCCAGGAAAAGCTACCTCCATTTGCCCAATAATAAGAAAAGAAAAGAAAAGAAGATAAAAGAAAAGGAAAGAAAGTTGTGTCATCAGTCTCTGGGGAGGCACCAGGAAGAGTTGCCTCCAGCAAGTTAGGTTGTAATCATGAGTGTCTTTTAATTTTTTTTAAAGGCGGGTGGCTGTCTTCCAATCAAAAATAACAGGACACCTGCATCAGTAAGTTCTGGGAAGGCAGGGGGTAGAGTTGCTTCTCTCTCTCTCTCTCTCTCTCTCTCTCTCTCTCTCTCTCTCTCTCTCTCTGTGTTTAAATCCACAAAATGATTTCCTGGGCCATAACATAACTGCACATCACTGCCTCACATGCTTACTAGCAAAGCCCAGGAGATTATAGGAGAAAGAGTTTCCCAAAGGCTACTGCAATGTAGCTATTACAGTCTTTAGTTCTATCTTCTCCATGGTCCTTCCAGATAGTCCCCAGGTACATGGCTACTTTCCTCAGATCAAGAGAAAGAGATGGAGAAAGGCAATCAAATCTTTGTGGCTTTCTTCTGCCATGTTCTGCTATTACATTGTATATACAGGAAACATGCGGATGCACAGCGAATGCTGAAGCTGCATAGTTTATTTGGTTAATAGGGTAGAGAAAGAAGAGAGAAGGTCCTTCTCTGTGCCATGGTGCCATACAAAGACTGACGACAATGGGAACAATGGCCCAGGCCAATAACCAGTTCCAAGTGTGGTCACAACAGCTCCCATAGGTCATATCCTGTTCTGATATTGGTAGCATACTGAGACGTGATAGCACTTTGGTACAGTGAGTCTCAAGTCTGAGCAACTGAGGCCAAATGCTAAACAAATAGGATCAAGCAGTAGTTTTTAGATTTATATTTTTCAACTTACAATTTAAATAAAGATGAGACATATTAGAGAGGGACAGAATGTCAAGGGAAAAGTTGGCACAGACCTATCCCAACAAAAGACACACTTTTTTAGTTGCTATGGGTGTTTGTACGAATTCGGGATATTTTTGGGGTACTGAATCAAAAAATAACATCGGTTTTGCCCAATTAGCTCTAGTTTTGGGGGTATGGCATATGCCAATTCAAGTGACTTCTTCCTGAGGAATAATAATAATAATAAAATAATAAAACTTTATTTCTATCCTGCCCTTCTCCCCAAAGGGACCCAGGGCGGCTAACAACATATAAAACAGATTAAAACATAATTTCACAAACAGATAAAAACACATTAAAAAACACATTAGCAGAACCCCTAAAAACAGTAGTCAGATAAAAGTCAGAATAAAAGAGCATAAAACAGCAGTACTTAGAGGAATCAAGCCTGTAGAAAGCAACTAAAAGATGTATAAAAGATGTTAAAAAGGCCATGAAGTCCGAAGGCTTGATTAAACAACAAGGTCTTCAGGCCTCGCCGAAAAGTCTCCAGAGAGGGAGCCATTCTCAAGTCAAGGGGAAGGGAGTTCCACAACGTTGGTGCCACTACTGAGAAGGCCCTATGTCTTGCCGCCGCCCCATGTACCTCCTTAGGTGGCGGCACTTGTAAAAAGGCCTTCTCTGATGACCTGAGAGGACGAGCCGGATTGTACGGGAGTAGGCGATCTCTAAGATACCCTGGCCCAGAGCAGTATAGGGCTTAAGTATATCAGTATATCAGTATATATTCAGTACAGAGCAGTATATCAGAGGAAGCTGATACCAAGGCTTCTTAACAAGGAAACAGAGCCAACTGGACAAAACCAATGACAGTTTTTTGATTCAGCACCCCGAATATACCCAAGAATAGATCTAAGTTTTACGACAACAAAATGTGTATGGGCCAATGTAATCCATTAGGGGAAACCATGTTAGGTTTGGTTAGGTTTGACTGTCTTTTGTTCTCCTCAGAATGCCAAGTGCAAGGGAGTAGCAACAGGATGCACGTATCTTGTTGTCCTGTGTGCTCTCTGAGGCATTTGGTAGGATGTGAGATACAGGAAGTTGATGGGCCATTGATCTGATCCAGCAGGACTCTTCTTATGTTTTCAGCCAGGGTGAATTGCTGCCCAAACAGGATCTCTCTTTCCCTCCCCCCCCCCATCTTCTATAGAGTGTTTTCTGTTGACAGGGTCAGAGAACAGTCAATCCAGTTGGACCAGGAAAGAGGATGGAAAGTAAAACTTATCTGGATCAGACCAAAGGTCCATTTAGTCCTGTATCCTGTTTCCCACAGTGGCCAGACAGATGCTTCAGAAACCCCCAAGCATGAGATGAAAGCAATATCAACTCTTCCCTACCATTGCCCCTCTGCAACCAGGTGTGTTACACAGGTAGTGCATAACCACTCTGACTGTCATATCCTGCACAATATTTAAAGGTGTAGGAGCCTTCTCATGACCTGGACATTGGCAACCTAAAGTTGTTTTGCTAAAAGCACTTTCAACTGCATTGCATTCACATTTTCAGTGCATGGTAGAGGGTCTCTTAAATGCTTGTTATTTTAATGACGTCTCGATACGTCCATTCTGGAGAAGTGTGTTAGATATGGAAGATAATTTACATCATATGGATCTTTAATGTGGTTTGGAGAATCTATCTACATATAATGCAGATACTATATGAAAAGGCAGAGGCATCTGTATTAATTTATCATTGTGCTGTTTTGTTTCTTTCAAAAATAAAATGGCCTGATTTAAGTGCATGGGGCTATTTACTTCTATTTTTAAAGTCTCGTGTAATACGATACAGTATATTGGAATGCATACTTATGTCTTCCCTTTTCACCCAACAGCTATGCTAAAGCAAATAAAATCAAAGCCATACATCCCGATTCAGTGGCTTTTGCAAACTGTAAGTGATGGCAGGAAACCATTGCAGCCATTCGACTGAGTTCTTCCCCCTGACAACAGCAGAAGTAAAAAAAATTAGAAAACAAATCCCTTTTTAAATAAAATGAAGTAAAAAGGCCCACATTGCTGGGAGGAAATGCTAATTGAAACTACCTTGCTAATGCTAGCTAGTCACAGGGAGGAAGCATTAAGTTATTATTTTTAATAATGTTTACAAGTATATCCAGCCATTTCCAGCCAGTGAAAAATGTTAGCCTTGGCAAAATGTGGCAGAGCTACTTTTCATTGGTGATGTTGCTCATCTTCCCTCTGATAGCAATCATTAATTTTATTTTTTAACCCAGTCTTCAAATGAAGACGGATGAATGGGGGAGTTTTAAATGCAAGCTGCTTAGGTTCAGAAAAAATGGCTGCTGGATTACAAATCGTGGCACCCTGTCTGAGTCCAGTTACCATTTGGAGAGAGGGGGAGAGAGAGAGAGAGAGAGAGAGAGAGAGGAACAAAAGCACACACACACACACACACACACACACACACACACACACACACACATTAGGAGAACAGGCAGGCCGGCCCTCAGGTGGCAATGAGTAGTAGCAGGGAGGGTGCTTGTATAGGTGGGGTTAGGGTGAGATGACCTACATGATGGTTTTGTGCATTGTTTAACTGATCTGGAGCTATATAGTCACCATTATTGCTAACTGCACTTAATAATTTTCCCCATGCATTTTAACATTTATTTCTCATTAACACCCCTCTTAGCTTTGGCGATCAAAATGTCTGTTACCCATCGTATTTCTGGCAACACACCACTGCTTTTCTTCTCTTTAAGTAAAAGAAAAATCCTCCTCTTCTCTTTATTTTATTTTCATATCACTCAACAAGGATTTTTTTTTTAGTTCCCAATGTTAATTAGCAATATTTAATGACTGCACCTTGTAAGGTCTGCTTTTCCTGACTCATGTTTGGAAAATACATGTAGGGAAGGAGATAAAAACCAGATTCCTAAGGGATTGGGTCAATCACTCCCAATATCTGAGTCCTTTCTCCAGCACTGTGTCTTGGTGCAGCAACATTTTTTAATTGGGGAATGTACAGAAAACCCCCAAGAAATTTAACTTTTATTATGGAAACTCATTGGGATTCCCTTGAAATTTCTCAGATGGTTCTCCATGGAAGGCCCCCTGAAATTCAGGTCTGGCCCAAGCTGAACCAGTGTTCAAAGTGGGTACCCAGATTCTACCCCTTGCTTTTTGGTGGACATGTATAGGGTTGTGTTGTTACATATCTCTGAATCCAACCCTTTGATTCCCCACCCCACCCAGCCCACTGCTCTGTATTTTTCTTCCTGGATTAGTCATATTATGGTCTCTCAATGCAGATACCATTGTATAGTTAGGGGACAGACACTGTAAGGTGGATGGAAACACACCCACTCGTCCACACCTTGTAATGCAAATGGGAGCAATAAGGGATGCATTGCATCTGAATGTGCACTGCAATGCAAATAGGCTCCTGCATTTGGCCTAAAGCATGGATTTCCAATCTGCCAAGGGATTCTGCTTGTGAAAGTTCTGCCTCTGTGCATCTCCCTTGCTGGATTAAGGCGTATTTATCTTCTAAACCCTTTATTATCTGCATGACTGTCCTCTGAATTCTTTCCAACATGTCAATACTCTCCTTGAACTGTGTCCCCCAGAATGTAACACTTTTCAGTAGGTGAGGTCTTTCTGGCACCGAAAAGAGCAATGCAGTATTGTTACGTCTCTAAGGGTGCAATCCTAAGCATGTCTACTCAGAAGTAAATCCTACTGTTTTCAATAGGGCTTACTCTCAGGAAAGTATGGATAGGATTGCAGCCTTAGTTTTACGACTCTGGAAGAATAGTGCTTAGGTATTCAGATACAATGTTCAGCCTTCCAGCCCTGGTTCCATTCTGCCTCTTGAGTGTGCCTGTTAGAAGCTTCCTCCCTACTATAGTCCTAAATTGCTCTATTGAGATGATCTATTAAAGAATAACAATAAAGCTTAAATGTTTGAATAACCTTTGAAATTATTGACAAATTGGCCCCAGTGGACTGCTTGGGAGCCTAATGTAGAACTAGAGATCAATGGTATGCTGTGGAGACAGGATTGAGATGGTAGCCGCAGGAACATGTGTGTGGTGCAGTCATTGACTTCAGTGGTGCAGGCATGAGGGCAAAGGTATCATTTTGCTGGGTGCCACATGCATCACACTATCTTAGTGACCAGGGGTTATCTTTGCTGGAGCTAGGGGTCTCATCATATTTTGAAAGTTGGGTTGATCCTAAAATCAGCCTTTTAAAAAGAAGTTCAACAGATATTGTTATGATGTGATCTTGATGAGCCTAATTCCCATTTGTTGGCCACACTTGTTGGCTGCCTCCCTTTCCTTAGACCAGCGATTTTCAACTTTTTCATCTCAGGGCACACTGACAAGGCACTAAAATTGTCAAGGCACCACATCAGCTTTTCGATTGTGCTAGTGGGGGGGGGGAGGCTAACATTCCCCAATGGTCCTACTAATGAATGACCCTCCCCAAACTCCTGTGGCACACCTGTAGCACACATTTGCAGCACACCAATGTGCCACCACACACTGGTTGAAAATTGCTGCCTTAGTTCTTCAGTGACCCACATCTCACTACTCTTCAATTCATCTTCTTCAAAAATCTTCATCTTCAAACATGGCTGTTTGTCTACTTTCCTTTAAATTTATATCCACAAGGGAACATTTTATTTACAACAAACCTGGGTAGGCATTACATTAGGTGAAGCATGGGCTTCACCATTGGTTTTTTTTCCATGATTATACAGATGCTCCCCTTTATTTACCCCAGTACCAAAGAAAATTGCATTGGAACTATCAAACTGAATGAACACTTGCAAAAATGATGGGTGGATGTCATTTCCAACCTATTTCGCTGAAGAGGAAGGGGGATAATCTTCTCCCCCACCTTGGTGTCCATTAGCCATAGCCTCATGAGACTTCATCAGTAAGCTTCATATGTTTTCATCAGATGGGATGTTAAGCAATGTAAATGGTAGGGGGAGGCTAGAGAGAGTTGGGCATGGTGTTTTAGCCCCCCAAGTAACCATATCACTTAAAATGGAGTGCAGTTTAAGACCACTGTAACACTTCAGACTTTGAGGTTATAGCAACATGTGTAGACCATCATTCCTTCTCTAATCTTGCTGCAAGTTGTTAGCAGTTATGGACAAGCTGGCACAATGAAAGGTGGGTGGATTATTGGGTGGGCAGATAGGCAATTGTCCCTGCCTAGTCATTTTCTCTTGTTGCTGCTGGTTGTGATTGTTCTTTCCCAGCTCTGTTACCACCTAGATGCTCAAGGACTTTTCCATCTTGTCTACTTCCCCAGCTGGAGCAAGCCAAAGCAGCAGTGGGATTTGTTCCCAGGGACATGTATTTAGAACTATAGCCATAGTCCCAATGAAAAAAATGGAACAAGCAAGACTTGACCCATTGACTCCAATGGCACTTTGTTCCAACTTGCCATTTCCTCACTGGTAAAAAAGGAATTATAAATGGCAATATCCAGCCACACAGATTTGTTGTGAGAGTGAATGAAATGTGATCATTTTTGAGTAGTGAAGCTGCTCTATAAATGAAAAATAATTTTTTCCTGGGGAAAATAGTTACAACACAAAGTATAAGGAAACTGTGGGTTCAGTCCTATCCAACTTTCCAGTGCAACCGCAATGCAGCTCCAGGGTAAGGGAAAAATGCTCCCATACCTTGAGGATGCTTCTGTGACTGCCCCCCCACAGGATACAGTGCACCCCCCATTGGCAGGGCTGCACAGGCACTGGAAAATTGGATAGGATTGGGGCCCTGTGTCTTCCACTGATATTTTGAGTAATATGTGAGGAGCGGAAGGCCTACAGTTAATTTTTATTTAATAGCAGAATTTTGTCTCTCAACCGCTTTGTGAACTTTTAGTTGAAAAGCAGTATATAAATACTGTTAATAATCATAATCATAATCATAATCATAATACTGTGTTACCCCTACATGCTTTGCACATCTTTAGAAAGGTCAGCTCACAGAATGATCAGAGAGTCTCTTCCATTTTCCCTGTTCTGTATAAGGCTTCTTACCTTTCAGTGATTCTAATTTCCTCCTCCCCCCTTCTTGCAGTCATGCCTATTATTTATTCAAGTTGAATGGGTCTTTTTTTTAAATTATCCCCCTCCCCCCCCCCAAAAAAAAGGTGACAAAAGCCAGAGATGACACAAGTTAAAAATCAGGTTGATTTGATATTACCCAAGTTTGAGCCTCTCAGCAGAATAATCCCAATATGATACACTAAGGCTGCAATCATAACCACAATTTCCTGAGAGTAAGCCCTATTGAACAAAATAGGACTTAATTCTGAGTAGATGTGGTTAGAATTGTGCCCTAATTTATTACTTAATCCAGCTTCACCTAACTCACTCTAGTTGCCTTTCAATTCTCTGTCAAGACTGGCATATTATGTAAGCAATATATTTGAATATAGAAAAAGAGATCCAGCGTCAGTTCTGGGTCTCACCTGTGCAGAGGTGCTTGTACAGATGACTAGATGTTCAATTCTGGGAAAGAATGCATGTTTCCCAATTTCACTTGTGGGTATCTGCATGTAGGAGTGGGAAAGACCCCCTGTCTGAAACTCTAGAGCAGGGGTGTCAAACTCGTTTCATATCAAGGGCCGAAGAAGAATTCATGATGCCTGCTGAGGGACGGAAGTGATGCCATTAGGCAGAAAGTGATGTCATGGAGAGAGACATATGGGAGAGCCAATTTTCATGCGGGCTGCCCTTACAGCAGTAACATCTCAGCACTGCTCAGCCTCTGAGAGCCTGAGGACCAGATATAAAGCTTCTACTGGCCGCATCTGGCCCCCGGGCCTTATGTTTGACACCCCTGTTCTAGAGAACTGATGCCAATCAATGTGGAAAATACCAAGCTACATGGCCCAGTGGATTAGCTTCATATAAGGAGGTGCTCCATTCTTGCATTCTATCCAGTGAATACGTGGTTTGCATATAGAAGGTTACAGCTCAATTCTCTAGTCGGTCTAAGAACTTCCAGTTGCCTAATATAGGCTTTATTGGAAGCCTATGTGGTGTTGGACCATCACTCTTTCAACAGAAAAAAGATAAGAAAGTTGCTTGGAAAAGCAGTGGAGATACAGTAGAGATAGACAGTGGCAGTCTCTTGCCACCAGGAGCACCAGTGCCACTCCGCCCTCACCTGGAAGTAACTGCGTGACATGATGATGTCACTGCAATTACTTCTGGCTGGCTGCCCCTTGAGCTTTTTTTAATAGTGACAGTAATCAGCAGGGCTGCTGACATCTGCTACTTTGAAATAAAAAGGGGCGACTGTTCAGAGCAGGTCGCTCTGAACGGCCACCCCCCTTTTTTGCTATTTTCAAAGTGAAAGAAACCAACAGCACCATTGTCTTCTTTCACTTGTAGAAAAAAAAGGGCAATGGGGGGCAGTGGATGGCTGCAGTACCCCCCCAGGTGTGCCACTTGGGGCTTTTGACCCCCTTGCCCCAATTGCTGTGGCTGCCCCCCTCCCCACCCATGCACATACTTGGTTCCCAACTCCCTTGTAGGGGTTTGGGAGTCACTGGTATATAGGATTGCAACCTTTGTATTTTCTTGGTGTTCCTCACACAGAAAAAAAAAAAAAAGATATCCTGCAGCAGCAACAACCGTCTCAGCTTTGTTCTGAGTATGTGGAGTGGAGTCTAGATACAGAAATTTCGTCCAGTGATGTAGTCACCCGACAAAGGAGGACTAGCAGCAGAGATATAGGGTAAAAGTCAGAGGACGGCAATGATGTACAGTAGATATTGCTTTCACTAATAAAGCTCCTCATGGTCAGTGACTTCTCCACATTGGTATGTCTCCAGATAAAGGCTGCCGGTTCTTCAGCATTGGCCTGAAGTCTCCAGGAATCAGCACGAAACTTGAACTGACTACTAAAGCAATCTTGAAGATTTTTAGAGAACCTCCCTGGTTTAATGGCATGATCTTGTGGCGAACAAGAAACAAATATGTATATTCAGGAATGGCTTCAGTCAGACTTGACAACATTACTCCACACTGTGGGTCAAAGTACATGGTGCATTATGTGCATAATGTGGGCTTTCTGGGTTGTTTGGGTTTTTCACAAATAGCAGCCTTGGGGGGGGGGGAACCTAGGCATCACCTTGCAGGACAAAGTTCCAAACAACACAGTCCTGGAACGAGCTGGAATCCCTAGCATGTATGCACTGCTGAAACAGAGACGCCTGCGTTGGCTCGGTCATGTCGTGAGAATGGATGATGGCTGGATCCCAAAGGATCTCCTCTATGCAGAACTCGTGCAAGGAAAGCGCCCTACAGGTAGACCCCAGCTGCGATACAAGGACATCTGCAAGAGGGATCTGAAGGCCTTAGGAGTGGACCTCAACAGGTGGGAAACCCTGGCCTCTGAGTGGCCCGCTTGGAGGCAGGCTGTGCAGCATGGCCTTTCCCAGTTTGAAGAGACACTTGGCCAACAGACTGAGGCAAAGAGGCAAAGAGGCAAAGAAGGAAGGCCCATAGCCAGGGAGACAGACCAGGGACAGACTGCACTTGCTCCCAGTGTGGAAGGGATTGTCACTCCCGAATCAGCCTTTTCAGTCACACTAGACGCTGTTCCAGAACCACCATTCAGAGCGTGATACCATAGTCTTTCAAGACTGAAGGTTGCCAACTACAAGGGGGGGGGGATCAGGATTAGAACTAAAGCATTTGGTAAAGAGGGCAATAACTGATGTGGGGTCTTTAACTATTAGCACCAATCAGAGCTTCTGCCTTGAAGTAGCCACTGTGCACTTGGGTAACACCTTGAACCTGAGAAACAGTTAACAAAGAGCTGAACCTAAATCTAATTACAAAACAAACATCCTTTTTTTATCGATTCTATTTACATTTGTCATATGGACCATAGCAATGGAAGATGGAGACTGACTTTTCAGACATTGTCCAGCAAATGCGTCTCTGAGCTTTGAATTTAGAGTTTGGAGATCAAACCCAAGAAAATCCATTAGATCACTTTCACTCTGACATTGTCTGATATGCACCAAAGATCCTTGAAATCAAGAGAGATCTATGAGGCTCCTTTTTCTTGAGAATCACCAATTTGGAGCCTGGTTGTACCTCGGCATGGGAGAACATAAATTTCACGATCCCTTTTTGACCTTCTCGTAACAGAGAATGATCAGTTAGTTATTGTATCTATGTTTTTGATGATGATGATTTAAGACCTAGATATGGGACAAGTGCTCCAAAGGAGAGATATTAAAAAGGAGAGTGAGATAAACAACAGAAGTGATGGCAACATAAAACTGGGTAAGGATCTGTTCTTTCAAGTAAATAACATTTTCTACAGCCTCTATTTCCTGGAGCATTTGTGACATAAATGCTGCTGCCATAGTAACCAGAGAGGGGACTGGCTCTCAGTGGTAATAGTTTATGTTTTTCATGTGAGAGGCCCAAGGTTTCACCCCAGACTTCCCCAGTTGAGAAATTTCAAGGGATATGACTAGAAAAGGCATATTTCTGAGATCCCGGTGGTCCAGGTTCATGACTATCTTCAGGCCATTGAAATAAGATAGGTCAACAAAGGATCATCAAGCTATCCTTTTTATTATCTCTTCATCTATTTTTGGTCTCCTCCTCTTTGTTGATAAGACTGTAACCAAAATGGAACTACCATCAAAGAGGAAAGTTTCTGAACTCCAGACAGAAGCAGAAGTTGAAACATAAAATAAAAAATAAGAAAAACCCAAAGGGGAACTATTGATAATATCATAATTGATTCATCTCATTGTGTTGTATTGATTTTTAAAAATGTATTTTATAATCGTTGTAAGCTGCCTTCAGCATCCTATTAAAAAAGGAAAGCAGTAGTGAACCTCCCATTGAATGAACAGGGCAAATGCCCTGGGTGTGGAGCATTGTGGGACCACGCGGGAAGGCTTTTGATGCTCCCAACGCTGTCAGAAACTATGCTTCCAGTTTCCTGGAAACACAGTTGAAGAGTCCAGGGAAGCTTCAGGGGGCTTCCCCAGTACGTCCTGGAGTCACACGAGGCTCCATGAGCTCCAGGAAAGTGGGGAGGGGGCGTATTTGCACATGGGGGTGGCAGCATCCTGTGGGGGGGTCGCCCTCACGGACCCTTACCAGGGGCGCGGGGCAGGGGAGGTCCACCACTGATGGGAAAGCAGAAATACAAATTTCTACAATAAAATAAATAAATAAGCAAGCCCAGAAAATATGTAGACTGACCGAGCATGTGTAACTCACTTGTTCAATGACTGTGTTCATTCTGTTTACTTCCTGGGAAGCCTAAAGGTGACGTAAAGAAATCTGGATTCATAGAGAGGCTTCACTGACCATGATGACACTCACTTCTGGGTGAAGGCAAAAATGACTTTCATTTTCAAAGTGAATACAAAACGCTTTCAGAGAAATATGGAAGGCTAAGTATATAAAGAGAGAGAGAGAGAGATGGGGAGGGCAGGCTGGAAACAAAGGAAAAGAGAGAGAGAGAGAGAGAGAGAGAGAGAGAGAGAGACTTGGAAGATTGGGAATGGTGAGTGAGGTGCAAGACCTGAATATTCACACTCTACCCTGGCAGCCTAATAGCATCATCTGTGCCATGGTTACTCAGTAGCAGGCAGCGTAGAGCCAATGACAAATTACTCCTGGGTAAATGTGTCCATGATTCCAGTCTACCAATATGATCCAGAGCATGTTTACCAAAAGAAATGCTTCAAGGACCCACCAGACTTCACCGCAGCCAAATACATGTTCAGCAAGCGAGGGACAAACGATCCCCTTTCCCCTACAGCACCCCCTGTCTCCTACAGACAATAAAGAAAATGGCAACATTTTATTGTGGGACCCCTCTTTTCTACACAGTAATGGTAAACTCAAGCAGGTGAACATCTGTCAGTGAGACAGTGGTGAGACAGGTGGTGAGATAGGTGAGAAAGGTGAGTGGTGAGATAGGTGAGACAGTGGTTTCTGCATACGCACGGGGGCCCCCTTAACTTGCAAAAGTAGCTGTGTTTTAAAATTGAAAGGAAAATGGGAAAAAGCAAACCACAGACATCCCGATGCAGGCTGAGCATGCTCTATGCCCCCTCCCCCCCATTGCCATGGGACGTTAAGCTGTCAGGTGAAAGGCAGAGTGATGGGGAGCGGGAGCAGGGAGATGGCATAGGCCTGTTGGGGCCAACTGGAGGTTGTCGTTGAAGAGATGCAAAGTTTTGCTGCAGGTCCAGCTTGTTGTTTCCTGTTTGCATGGTGCTCTATACAGAGTATGTAAACAGTCCCCTGGCCTGGAGGGTTACGGTGTAAAAAAGAGACAGAAGGGAGACTACAGAGAAAGAGGAGAAAGTAGATGCAGGGAATGACAGGGCAGACTATCCAAATATTTCATGAGCGCTCAGGTTTGTTTATTTGTTTTGCCTTTCTCCCAAAGGAAACCCAAGGCGGCTTACAACGCATTAAAAATATGTATAGATTTATGTTTTTAAATCAGCAAGCGAGGTACAAACGATCTCCTTTCCCCTACAGCACCCCCTGTCCCCTGTTTTATGTATAAAATACATTAAAAAAAAAAACCACATTAAAAGCCAACCAGAGCAGACAACAGCAGTAAAAACCATTGGTCATAAAAATATTAATTAATAAAAATCAATAAGTAACTGTCTGCACCATTAAGCGTACCCTTGAAAAAAGTGTAGAGACTTTTGAAGTGTAGTGTTTTGAAGGTTTTTTGAAATAAGAAGTCCTCACTGGAAGGCTTCTAAAAAGGAGCTGTTCTCAATTCAAAGGGAAGGAAATTCCATAGGATAGGTGCCACTACCAAGAAGGCTCTGTTTCTGGTCATCACCCCCTTACCTCTCTCAATGGTGGAACATTCAAAGGGGCCCTATTAGATAACCAATGTTTAGTTACAGAATAAGTACAGGGACAAGGGTGGCATCCAAGGTGAGCCATGTCAGGTTGCCCATCAAAGGACCCACCTAGCTAGGTTCCCCCCTGAGCTCTCAGTACCTTCCTCAGGACTTTCAGCAGATGGGGGGTTGCCATTGTACAGAATTTTGTCCCAGGTTCCTCAGCAACTTGGCACTGACACTGTGAGGATGGCGACTAGGGAGTGGGCCAAAATCTTCGCAGAATAATTCAAATGTTGTTGTGATTGATGCCAAAAAAGCAAGCTGCATGGGTACCTTTTCATTCAGCAAGCTATTTTACAACTATACCAACAATCCTGTTCCCCTCCCCCCATGGAAAAAAATAGCCAGTTCCTTGTAGCTATTGGATATTTCATTTGTTGTGAGGGGGGGGGGGGAGTAGTCCATGCTTCTTACAGATGTGGTGTCCTTGATCAACATCTGCAACAAGCTTGTGCCTTGAAGGATTCCCAGGGGTCACGAAACATCATGGCTATGCCTGTATCAGAAGACGGCTCTGAGGCTGGGGGTTTGGGCCGCCATGCTTTTTATTGGTAGCCCAACTGGTGTGGCCAATTGGTTTCCCTGAGCTTGACATCTTCTTCAGGCAGAGGAAGTAGTTGAACGGTTGCTCTCCCACGATAGAAGCCTAAAGAGAGGGCACAAAATACCTGTGTGGAAGCTGCTGTAGACGCTGCGGTACTCCTCTGCTTAAAAATAAATAAATAAATCAAATCAAATCAAATGTAGCTATTTTTCCCTTGCTGTTCCATGCTGTTCTCCTGAGCCCCCTCTCTGAACTTTTCCCCCCTTGTGGTCTTCTCCCCTTCTCTCCCCCCCTTTTTCTTATTGACATTCCAGCCCTTGAAAACAAGGTCTCCACTCCTTTTTCTCATTTCAAGATCTTGTTTTGGGAGAGCTGTAACACCTGTCCACTGATCGCCTGCCAGTCTGCATCTGTGCCCAGCTGACAAGGCTGTCTGCTTTGACTAATGATGTGATTGATGGACAAAATAAGGAAGAACACACAAAAAAACATTTCTGTCTGGTCTGGTGTGTCAGCAAGCCTTCATCAAGTGGCTGCTGAAGGTATATTTTGCTGCATGCCTCATTACACAGTAATGGCATTCCCAGGCAAAAGCTGTTCCTTTTCATGACACAAGACAGCAGGCTGTTTTATGGACTCTGGGCCTACGGAGCCTGGAGGAGAGAGGCACTAAAGAGTGGTCATTTCCAAAAACGCCTCAAGTTGCTTTTTTGTTGTCATGAATTTAATATGAATCAACACAATATGAAATGAGCATGAGGAATTTTAGTGACTAGTCATTTTTTAAGGCTGCTGTCTCAACAGCCATCAAGGAGAGAGGACGGGGGAAGGAAGGGGAAAAAAACAACATTTTCTTCCACCAAACCTGTTTCAAAAAGGAGTCATCTGTCACTTTTATTACATTAAAAAAGTACACAGAGGCATATAGTCCAAGCAAATGACTGCTTTGCTACTAAACATGTGGAAAATGCCTCATATATGAAAGAAAAAAAGAAAGAAAAGAAAAATAGAAGCAACTAACTAGCAGGCACAAGGCACTATTTAACAAATCTGATTCAAAACAGTCCTGTGTGAAGAGTGGATTAACACATATGGGCTATGATACAGAGACACAGACAGGTGCAATTTTCAGTCCTAGTTATGGCAGAGGGCACTCCGGGGAGTCATAGTGGGGTCCCGGGGTTGGGGAGTTAAACAACCACCCAGATAAACTGACTTAATTCCCATTGAAACCAACTAGATTTAAGTCACACTTAACTGTGTGCTGAATGTGGCCATTTGCACACTACATCATCAGCAAGGTTATTGACACCGATGTGAGGCCACCTGGTAGGCATGACGGACCACTTCAGAATATCTTCAGAGTATGTCAGAATGCCAGATGCAAGGGAGGGCACCAGGATGAGGTCTCTTGTTATCTCGTGTGCTCCCTGGGGCATTTGGTGGGCTGCTGTGAGATACAGGAAGCTGGACTAGATGGGCCTATGGCCTGATCCAGTGGTGCTGTTCTTATGTTCTTATCTTGTTGCATTTTTCACATGACCAAAATGGTGTCTGGGTGAGCCCAAACAGTGCTGATATCATATACTGGGGTCCCCCCGTATTCACCCCAGATCCACAGATCAGTGTAACTTGCAGATACTGGATCCGCAGATGGGGGACGACGACACAATGCCTCTACTCAACATACATCGCATCAATGTTGAGATGGAAACTGAAAGATCAACATCTACATCCAGGGTCACATTAAGGTTCCCTGACATCTGAGGTAGCATACCTAATGCCCCTCTCCCTCCCCTCCCCACTATCCACTGCTGCTATTCTTCCTCCTACCTAGACTCAAAGAGGGAGTGTAGATAGATAGATAGATAGATAGATAGATAGATAGATAGATAGATAGATAGATAGATAGATAGATAGATAGATAGATAGATAGATAGTCACTTTTTAAATCTATCTATCTATCTATCTATCTATCTATCTATCTATCTATCTATCTATCTATCTATCTATCTCTCTCCCTGGTGGGCATTCAAAGTGGGTTACAAAAAAAATCAATAAAAATATTATAAAATATAATATAAATATAATAAAATATAATATTTTTAGGTTTAAACGTACATTTTCACCTCAGTTTATATCACTGGTTTCCATATAGCTTTCTCCCCATCATTAGACTTCCTTCTGTGTTTGCCTTCAATGATGTTCCATTATAAAATTAATTGTAAACAGGTCATGTTGGATTTCTGGTGGGACCAAACCATTTGTATCATCTTAACCCCCAAAAATTCACATATCCCTCCAAGTGACCATATGAACTCTTTCGCCACAGGTTATTGTAAATAATCTATAATTGTAATGAGCGGTGATTAGACAAGGAACCTGCCATATGTAATGAATACTACGCCATAAATTAGAAAATGTATATGAGTTCTTTACTCCCACTTAATGCAGGAGGAATGTAAATTCTTGTTATGACAAATGTAAGAGATAATCTTTTAAAGTGCATTTCATTTGCTCTAATAGTGAAAACCACTTTATCGATGCCTAAGAGAATGGAGTGGTGGTGGTGGTGGGGGAATGAGTACAGGGATAATTTAAAGCAAATAAATAGCATGATTAAATTCAAGCATGGTGCTTACTTACAGACACAATCGTGTTATCCCTACATGTGAGTTAAAAAGAGTAATAACAATAATAATGGAAATACCATTTTTGATTTAAGAATAAAAGGCTCCCCACGTAGATATGAATAAGTAATGGGAGTTGTTAAAGGCTGTTAACCTCCCTCCTTGACTCTGGATGTCTTGCAAAGGCAATTCCAGAACAGGAGGGCGGGGGGAGAGTGTGAGGATGCTGGCGGGGGGAGAGGAAATCTCTTGATTGAAAAGTTTAAGCAAAGTAATTATTTTTCCACCAGCTGCAGCCAGGGAGTTAAGTATCACAAAACTATCGCACACCTGCACATTTGCCATGAAGTTCTCTGAGAACCATACACAGCTGAGCGAGGGAGAGGGCATTTTTATCAGTGACCAATAGCTTTCCAGGCTCTGCCAACCTTGAAGTCAGCCCTGCTGCAAAGGGCTCTCTCTTTCTTTGCCTTTTCGTCTTGCATTATTGGCCTGAAGAGCATGAGAATGTCATAGATTTACTAAAAGTCAACATTTCACTTGGGTAATGTTGTTCTGAGTCCTTTAAAGAGGGGCAAAAAAATGAGCAAAGACTAGTTGTTGTGCCAGGGACGGATTTACGGCAGGCAGTAGCATAGCCAGAGTCGTGGCACGGTAAGTACGGCGGGTGCCACAATGAGCTGTGTAAACACACACACACACACACTCACCATCTGAGCCACTGGACTACTTGTTGCCATTGCTGCCCCATTGACTCTGATGGTGAGTGGGAGGGGCTGCTTTCACAGCATGTTGTGGCACCTGCAATACTTAGTGTGCCTCCCCCATTCTGGCTATGCTATCTTGGCAAGGAATGGTCTAGCGTTGCTTGCTGTCCTTCTATGCAAGAAGCAAAGCCAGGACACTGTTCTGTGCTCCGTGGTGAACGGACAGCATAAAACATAACCATCGCTAAATGATCGGTCAGTTACACTTTGGTCTTCTCTGGTTCCGATTGCTGGGTTTAATCTGTTGCTTTTAGTGTCGTGTGTGATTTGTGTTGGTATATTAAAGTGTTCTGGTTTTGTGGTTTTTAAATATATGTTGTAAGCCCCTAGGTCTGTAATTTACAGGAAAGGCAAACTAAAGATCCATTAATTTTTTTTTTAAAAGTGTCATTCCTTTACCATTTTAATTCTTTTTAATAGTTTGTAAAACTAACAGGATAACAGTAGGACTGAAATAAAATGCAACAGTTTGTGCAACTGAAGGAGGGGGGGGGGAAACAAGCTGCAAAAAGTGTCTTAATTTATGTAATCTTAGGAATTGGGTCTTGTAGGTTAAAAGGTGCTCTGCAGTGATCAAGTGGACTGGAGGTTCTGCAGAGCTTGTCAGTACATGCAAGAAGGATACATCACATCACAAAGAATCCTTCTGGCTTTGCATGGCCCTGTGTCACCTTAGGACCCAATCCTGAACTCTCTCAGTGCCGGCGCTGAGCCCTAGTTGTAAACATGCCATGAAGCACTATTATGGCGCTGGGAGAGTAGGGAGCACTGGCGCTGAACTCGCACCAGTCAGATGCCGGGCCCAGCGCTGGCAAGAAGAGGATGTGCCGCAGCCAGAGGTAAGTGAAACTGCCAGGTGGTGGTGTGATCTCTGGGGAGGGGGAGGGCGGAATAAGGGCAGGGGGAGGAACTAGATTGCAAGGGGGGGTAGGACCAGCAGAGCTTGCTCTGCCAGATCCTGAACTCCATGTTGGGCTGCAAAGCCTGACACAGAGTCTCTCAAGTCTGCACCAGCAAAATAGTTGGTGCAGACATGAGAAACCCCTTTACGGGGCTTGGGTTCCCTTCCTCCAAGGAGACTCCGGTTGCTTCCTGGCATCCACTCCAGCATTAGCTCCAAGCATAGGATTGGGCTGCCCATCAAATTTGCTGTGATAAGGTTGCCCCATAGTTTCTCACATCAAGATGCTAAACTAGGTCCCATTTATTTAATGGGACTTGTTTTTCATACTGTTGCTAGTAAATACAGTAACAAATCCTTATGTAAAGAAACAGACAATTCTTCCAGGTATATCCTGCCCTCTCGCAGGACCCTCTCTCTCCTACCCGCCCTCTCTGCCCTGCCCAATCCCCCTGCCCACCCCTGCCCTGCATTGCTTGGAGAAGCTCTTACCTGCTCTGGTGCATGTTCCCTCTTGCTCCAGTGCCAGCAGGACGGTGTGGACTTCCCACTGGCACTCCTAACTGTGAGGCTGTCACAACGTGCTTTACGGCATGTTTGCAATAGCCTAGACTAGTGCTGCAGTCACTACGCCAGTGGTACAGCTGATTAGGATTTTGCCGTTAAGTGTTGGTTTGAACACATGAAGATATTTTAAGTGCATAGACACCTGATACATGTATGCAGTGTAGTATGAATCAGCCCTAATACAACTTGCAAAGACTTGGAAAAGACTTCTAAAAAATTTTAGGGCCCGATCCTGTCCAACTCCAGCACTGAACGGATGCAGCTGCAACGCAGCCCTGAGCTAAGGGAATGAACATTCTGTTACCTTGAGAGGAGTCTGTGACCGCCCCCCGCATCTCAGAATGCAGCATAAACCGCATTAGCATGGCTGCATTGGTGCTGGAAAGTTGGATAGGATTGGGCTCTAAGTCATGTAGGCTGCAATCCACACACTAGCAGCATGCTTTACAGTGAACCAATGCAAGTAAATGCTGGTTCATACATGTGAACAAAGAAGGTTTCTTGATGAATACATTGGGAGATGGGTTTCCATAGATGGGGTGCCACCACAGAGGAGGCCCTTTCCCTGAATATTTCTATACCACGTTTCCTTTAAAAAAAAAATTACAAAGGTGGTTTATAAAACAAAATAGAATAGTGCTATTCACACAACAGCCTTTTAACCAGCTACTACATGTTCAAAGGCCTCCAGCTGATGCTGGTAACAACTGCTAGAACTGATAGCTACTAGCATATATGGAATTTTCCCCTCCAGCCCTCTCACTAGCGCTGCTGCCACAATTCCGTCACTTGCTCAGTAATCCTTCAGCAATAGCCAAGTTTGGTCTAATCAGAGTGACTTCCTTGTTCCTTTCTATTGTTTGTAGGAACCAAGGGATGCTGAAGGACATGAACGAGTAGCAGCTGATGACAGTATTGAGAAGACTGGGGTGGTACTCTCAATGGGTGCCTGTATGTATCAATTCTGATAGCTGCCACTACCGTCACTCAGAGGCTTGTGAGAATGTCGTGGCTGGATCACAGGCTGCGACGTGATCAGACACACAGACCAGACAGTTGACAATCCTATGACAGACAACGTCAAGAGACATCTTTTTCTCTTCTCTCCCTCTCCTCCAGTCTGGAATATTTTCTGTACCAACAAAACTTAACTGTTTTGAGATGTTCTCGTTTTCCCCATCTTGCTGAGCCCCGGCAAGGACAAAATAGATTTCCTTTTAATTTTGGACCTATAAAAATCATCGTCGTCCCCATCTGTTTCGAAGGCACTCGACACAAATGTGGGTGAGGGAAATGATTTGGAAAAGGGCACAAACGCACTCAAAACTTCCTGGCAAGTCATCTCAAGCAGAGAGACTTCAGAAGCCACTGGGAAAAAAAAAGAGAAAATTTCGCTGCAAGAATATCATTTTATCAGCTTCTTGCTGGGAGCCATGGCAAACAGGTCTGCAGCTTTGTTGATGCTGGCATATGAACTGAAAGGGAGCTCTAACCTTAGGTTATTTTCTTTAATCTCGGTGGAACCAGCCACGCGTTAACCTGCCCATCCATTTATATTGCCGGATACATTTCTTTTTTCCTAATCAGATTTCTCTATCTCCCTTGATTTTGATTAATTTTTCTTTTCCTCCATCCTTAATATTTTGCTTTCTCTGATGGCTCTTACATCCTGCCCTGGCTTCTCCTTTACAGCTCCATATGGATTCGTGCTTGCACTTCCAAGGGATATATTTGCTTGTTTTCTCAATGTTCCTGAGAGAAATCCAACTTCTTAAGATCACAAATTGTTCACTTGGCTCTCTGATGGTAGATATTTTTTGATAGACATGATCTGGGTTTTTTTATCATTACGACTTGCATGGTACTTTCCTTGAATACTGGAGTTCACAGATTACAGTTTAAAAGAACTGCAGTGGGTGATTTAGGGGCTAATAGTGCAATCCTAAGCATGGCTGCTTGGAAATGTCCCATCGAGTCAATTGGGACTTGTTTTCAGGGAAGTGTGTATAGCAGTGCTTTCCGAACTGTGAGCCATGGCTCCCTGGAGAACCATGGAATCCTCTTAAAAAACCAATACAATGTAGGTATGTGGCCCTAATGGGAAGTCATGGCCAATGACCAAGTAGGTCAAGGGAGCCACCAGTCGAAAAGGTTTGGAAATCACTGGTATATAGGATTGTAGCCTAAGAGACAGGTCTATGCTTTTGACCTCCCTGATTGGAAACTTGTCTTTAAATTCCCACTAGGAGGTCCTAGGCAAGCAATTCCCTCTTAGCCTCAGTCCTCTCACCTACAAAATGGGGATAAGATTGCTTACCATATAGGCCTTTTGTAAGGACTTTATGGAGATAATAGATGCAGAGTACTTTGTGTATGCAAAGTGTTGTAGAAGTATGATTATTAGGGTAGCATAGTGATTAAGAGCGTGAGCTATAAGCTAGCAGGTCCATAGTGAGCTACTATTGACATTTATCGGCCTGTTCTCTGCTGACGTAAGAGCCATCAAAGTGGAGTTAAATAAAGAGAAAAAAGGAAAACAAATTGCAAACAAGAATTAAGAGTGACCATCCACAGAAATCTGCAGGAGTGCAATAAGAGGTAACAAAAGTGAGGGTGAAGCTCAGCCCAAATGCCTGGTGAAATAGAGTTTCCACAGTTTGCCCAACAGACTGAAACATGAAGGCTAAATGAGTCTCAAGGAAAAGACACTTCAAAGTTTATGTGCTAAGTCTGTGTGCTATGTGAAGAGCCAAAGTCTATGCACCTTGCTGCAAGTCAACTACTAACCAAGCTTAGGATTCCGGGAGAGGGGCTATAGCTCCGTGGTGGTGCACTTGCTTTGCATACAGAAGGCCCCAGCCTCCACCTCTAGGTATGGCATTGGAAAACTTGCCCTAGAAAGATGTTGCCAGTCTGTGTAGACAATCCTGTGTTGGATGGAGCAATGGTCTGACTGAGTAGAAGGCAGCTGTCGATGTTCCTACTGAGCAGAAGTTCTGAAGATGACCTTAACGAGTGGGCAAACTCATAAGAAAGGAGGTGGTGATATGGTGCTTTAGAAACCCTGGGCCCAAGTGGGAAAGGATTTTAAAGGTAATCACCAATACATGGGGCTGTAAGATCACCCATTTGCCACCTTTCTAAGGGGTTTGCTCCACCTGACCATTTCAAGTCCCTGCATGGCAAGGCCAGCCCTGCCATAAATTAAACTCGTAAATAATCAGTGTGTGTATTTGTAAATATATACAAAAATACAAGAGTATCTAGCACTCTGTAGTCCTTTGAAGGTTCTGTGGGTGAATGATTCCTAGACCTTCCTACCAAAACAAAGTGGGTTGAGCTCCTCTCTTTCTAATAATCTGTAGAAATTAGACATTTTATGGACTGAGGCTTTCCGGTGGGGCCTAAAGACATTTCTTTTTAGATTAGTCTTCTGAGTCATTTTTTTTTTTTTTTTTAAATATGGGTCTTTTACTTCTATGCTTCGCCCTTCCTCAATGCCACTGGTTTTTGTGTTTTTATTATGATGTGAAGGTCGCTTTAAAGTTTAAGGTTATTTTAATGTTCTATAAAACATGTTTATAAATGTGGCTGGTATGTTTGCAAACTGCTTTGGGTGACCTTTGGAGAGAAAAGCGGGTTATAAGTGTTGTAAATAAATATATTTTCAGGCACAGTGTCCAAATTACTGCATCTTGTGGATGAGAAGAATGCCTCTCAAGCATTTCTCAGGGAGATTTTGAAGATCTCTGCACACAAGACTGTTGCCATACTCTTCTTTATGTCTTTTTTCTTCCTCTAAAAGCAAGCAGGCCGAGTGGATCGAGCCCTTTCTAGGCCTACATGTATTAGTCTTATTGAGTTCATAATTTACAAATGGGGGGGTAAAGTCCTTTCCAGAGAAATGGATGAATGTTTTCCCTTTAACTCTAGCTGAATTATGCTTCATGCTCAAAAACACTATGCACTACATCTTCTGCCCATCATATATCATATACTGTTAGAAGGAACAGGGCATATGAACAAATGCTATATAGCATATTGCAAAGCACAGGAAGATTAAGTTCAATCTATAAATAGGGTCTGGAATGTCTGTTTTTAAATAAAGGAAGAAAGATGGCATAGCAGAAGTTTATAAAGAAGGTGGGAGTACCTGTGACCTAGTCCACACCTCTCACAATTTTCATTTAATTTTCATCGATGATATTCACAAACTGTGATACTGTGAATTGCGTACATCACAATTCATATAAGCCAACCAAGAACTTGGGGAGCCAGGCAGCGCAATCCTAACCCACGCTGGAACCAGGAGACTGGTGTTGCAGGGTAGGGGCCAGTTGCAGCTCAGCCCGGGGAAAGGGAATCACTTCCCCTTACCCTGGGTAACGCTGCAGCAGCCCCAATGGGGCTACTTGAATCTGTGCCACCTCAAGAGGTGATGCAGATCTGAACAGCTTGAAGCTGCTCTGGGCTGCCCGGGACCGGGGTTAAGTGCTCTGGCATAAGTGCTGGATCCTGGTCCCACCCCCTGCACATCTGCGGCCTGCCCAATAGGCCTGCCTGTCGCTCACCCTCCCCTTGTCCTGAAACATCTCCTTTCCGCCCTCCACACGCCCTGTGCCAGCCTGACTCAGCCAGTGCAGGCTTATCTTTCAATGGCCCAACTTGGGCTGGCCTCCCTTCTGCAGAGTTGTTGCAGAAGTGCTTTTACGGCACTTTTACGACACTCTTTGGCCAGTGCAAGGGACCTGCACCTGCTGAGGGCGCCTTCTGGATTGCGCCCCGAGTCGATTAAACTGGGTTAGTGGCTCTGATGTTGTGGCAAGCTCCTTTTTCACACACCTTGCACACCTCACATGGTGGTGGCGCTTTTCGAAGGGCTCAGGTGGGGAGGCTCTGCCTCATCTACCTCCCCACCCACCGCACATCCCTGGTATATTTTTAAAAACAAATAAATAGAATCTGGTTTTACCTCCCCTTACAGGAAACTGAGGTTTTTATTTATCATTTTCGGGACAATGCCAACAGAGGTCAGTTAGCATCTGTTACACCCCTTATTCACAAGTCATTCTTGAAAGATACTCTGCAGAAGTTTACAACCCCTAACATTTTCCTTCACTGTACTCACCTGATACTGCCTCTCATCAGACATCATTATCATGAAGCCAAATTAGAATGAGATCAAGGCTTCCTGCTTTCACTATGGTACCTTGGGAGTAAAAAGAAAAAAAGCATGGCACCCTGCAAGAATGGGAAACATGGCTGCTTCCAACTCCTGCAAGAAGAACAAAATATTCCCCCTGTCCAGAAGACTGCCTTTTTGTGGAGGATCAACTCAGCGCTAACAGGGTGAAAATGTCAGGAAGCATTTCAATTGTTCCAAGGAACATTGAACCTAAATGACAGTACAGTGGCCCATCCTTATCCATGGGTTTGGCACTCGCAGATTTGAATCAACACAGGTGCCGAGCCTCCACTGGAGAGCCTCACATGACTTCCCAGATGCAACCGGAAGGCGCTTCTGGTTGCATCCAGGAGTTCCTTTGAGGGCTTTCTGTGGATTTCATTATCTGTGGAAACTGGTATTCGTGGGTGTCCTTGAACAGATCCCCTGTGGATACTGAGGGCCCACAGTAATACAAATAAGTAGGGACCATTCAACTTTTTGGTATTTATGGAGCTACCATATTGAGTCAGATTATGGAGGGGCATCTAGGTTAAGTACTATCTACACAGACTAGGAGCAGATCTTCAGAATTTCAGACATGGATGTTTCAGACATCTCAGCCCTGCCTGGAGATGAAAGAGATTGAACCTGGCATGTTCTGTATGTAGAGTTGATGTTCTGAAGCACATAGAACCTTCTTCAGATAGAACTATGATAGGTCCTTCTTCAGATAGATAGGTCCTTCAGATAGGTCCTTCTTCAGATAGAACTATGTGCAAGTCCATGCTACAACTGCTGTTTGTTTTCAAACATACTTTTCTATGTTATCACTGTTTCCCCCTCCTCCTCTCACCTGCTACCTTCCTTGGGAGAATGTCTATATTCATAGGTCAGTCAAGGAAGCAGCCAGATACAATTTTCACTCCTTTGTGCGGCCCCACCCTTTACCCTTCACTCTCGCATAGACGAGATAGTTCATCTCGTCTTTTAGTGACTACACTTTTGAAAGATCTCATCACTCAAGCAATTCCACGGAGGACTCTCTTTAAAAACAAAAGTACAGCAAAAAAGAAAATGACAATGCAGGGGGGAAAAGCAGGAAGATTCATAGCAGGCACTGACCAGTTTTAAAGCTGAACCTATTCTGCTGGGACATGCTTGGTTTTTCATTAATCTCCACTTAATTCATTTACCTGTTGCAAATTGGCCTGGCAAATGTAGTCCAACTTTCAGTCATATCAGAGCAGGAATAGTACCTTTCTAACCACCGAATATATTTACGGAGTCTTAAATAGAAGGATATATGAGTAGGCTAAAATTCTTGAATCAGGTAGTGTTATAGTTTCCCCACCGAAATGGGAGCAATTAGGCTAGACACCCTCCTCTTCATCTAAGCCTGGCTGCTGGGGTGACAAATACATCAAATTAATACATCACCAGGTATGAAAGCACCGTTAGAATTTGACTGAGGTACTTCTAGCCTGAGAAAGGGAACGATTTATCAATGCAAACTTAATAACATCTATTTGAATCTAACTAAAAATCAATATTTCATTACCAAATTGTTAGTGAGAATGAAGAAAAATTGCGGAAGTCGGGCAGTTTGGTGGAAGAGAAGCATCAGGAGTTCAATGTGGAGACGGAATGATTCATGAGGCCAAGCCAGGAGAAGGGTGAAGGAGGACGAATGCAGGGAAAACTTGGAGGGCCCTCTCTCTTATGACCTTGGTGGCGATGGGGGGGGGGGGCAAAAAATACAAGAAAATGAAAGTGACTGTCAACTCCCTACAGGGATGGATCACGCTATAAATCAAGCACAGCCCTGAGAGAGAAAGAGAGCAACAGAGAAAGAGAGGGTTGTGGTGGGGGGATATTCCTAGGGCGCAAGGGGTCATCACTGAACAGGGGAGGGAAACTGTTGGTTAATTTAACTCTTTGAACCATGGGTCCCTTTTATTTATTCATCAGGGGCAGGCTCAGAAGATATCTGTGCATCTCTGCCGTTTTAAAACCAGAGTTTACATAAAACGGTGTCAGGGGCAGATAGATGGTGAAGCATTGCTTTCTATTGGCTGAGATTTAGAGTACAGATCCAATAAGCATTTCCTCCATCCTTGGAAAAAAAGAGAAAAATGAGAGAATGAGGTTTGTCTGACGCATAACTAAATCAGGAGGTGGGGGAAACCCAATCCTAGAGGAGGGTTCCCCCCCCATATATATATATATATATATATATATATATATATATATATATATATATATATATATATATGATTTGCACAAAAAGCCCATATGTTTAAGAGCATTAATACCACTATGATGAAAACTGTATTGATCTAAAGAGAAAGGCAGAACCATTTGTTTAAGCCTTAACTGCACGTGGCATTTAAACATGGGCTTTTCTCCCTCTATATATATCTTTTAAAAAAATTAACTTTCAATGCTTTGCTTAGGGGTTATTATTTTTTGTATCTCTTCGCCAACAACATGGTACCTGGCTGAATAAAAATACAAAGCAGCATGGAGGAATTTGTAACTGTCTGTTAACAATAGATAGCAAAGAGCCGGTTCAGATATGAATGTCACACCTCTCCACATTAAATTAAAATTTATTCTTGGGAGTAGATTGTTTGCTAAATTGTGACACACGGCACTGCCCGTGTCTATCCATCAGGCATCTCTTTTTACACTTGCCCTGTCTCTTCTGATTGAGTCTTTTTTATCCTTCCTAATCCATCAGCATAAAAAGAACTTGTGTTTCTTTCATGAGGTAAATGAAAGGGCATCCATTTCAATAGCCAACCCTGGAAAGTGACCCTCATTCATTTACAACTAGAATGAATGGCTTCTTCAGGGGTGTGGAGGCCTAGTGCAGATAACTGGCCTAGCCGAGCTCTCAAATACAACTCCGCGGACTCAGAACACACAGAACTCCTGGTCATAACACACGGAACTCCTGGCTCATTTGCAGGAGCCACATCACAATATTTAAACTATCCCGAGAGCACCTTCCAAATATCATCTCCAGCTTGAGATTTGAAGGTTCCAATTTGCAAGGAATTCCTGAGGAATTTCAAGCAATCACATAATGCCTCAAAAATACCTTGGGGGCAGTGGTGGTGGTGATCCAGCTCATGCCTAAGACATCCCCAGGTTTACTCAAAGTGAAGTTTCAAGGTTAATTTGAAGCTGTTTGTGTTCAAGTGAAACAACTGAGGCATTTTGAAAGATTTTTTTGATAGACAGATTTTACTGTAGGCAGTGGTGTAGCTGGAGGGGAGGCGAAGCACTCAGCCTGGCAGGGAAGAGGGTGAGCGGCCCCTCCCTTCGGACCCATTCCTAGTGGGGGGGCAAAACAGAGCCATACGGGAATGGCTCCAAAGGGAGGGGCTGCTCGCCCACCTCCCTGCCAGGCTGAGTACTCTGCTCCCCTCCAGCTACATCACCAACTGTAGGGCAGTGGTTCCCAAACTTACCTGGGTCACAACGTCCCTGCAGCCTCTTCTTCCTGGCTGAGCAAGGTGTTATCATCTTGAATCTCATGAAATCTCATGAGATCCAAGATGGCAACACCTGGGGGAACAGGTAAATGGCAACCAGGAGCATCCCATTGCTTCCCTGTGAGTATGCCACAATGCCCTAAGGCTGCAGTCTCCAAACCGGAGACGACTGCAGACTGTAATGCCTTCCCCGGAACAACCATCGCTTACTGTTCCAGTGTGCTGCAGCTCTTCTTTTGCTCAGATCAGGATGATGCAACACTCTGGCAGTTGTATCTATGGTGTAATGTTCCAGCGGGCATTGTGCCTGAATTTCTGGGCAGATGCTACTGCCCAGAGTGCCGCATCATCCCAATATGGGCAAAAGAAGAACTGCGGCATGCCTGAATGGTAAATGCCACTCATGGGGGGAAGGATTCTCCCAAACCCTGGATCTGGCCTGTGGGCTGGGGTTTGGAGAGACCTGCCCTAAGGCATTGTGATGCACATTTTGGGAACCCCTGCTGTAGTGTGTTTATTTAGACCTAATATGTAGACGAGTTTGTCCAATGCATAAGAACATAAGAACATAAGAACAGCCCCACTGGATCAGGCCATAGGCCCATCTATCTCACAGCGGCCCACCAAATGCCCCAGGGAGTACCCCAGATAACAAGAGACCTCATCCTGGTGCCCTCCCTTGCATCTGGCATTCTGACATAACCCATTTCTAAAATCAGGAGGTTGCGCATACACATCATGGCTTGTACCCCATAATGCATTTTTCCTCCAGAAACTTGTCCAATCCCCTTTTAAAGGCATCTAGGCTAGATGCCAGCACCACATCCTGTGGCAAGGAGTTCCACAGACCAACCACACGCTGAGTAAAGAAATATTTTCTTTTGTCTGTCCTAACCCGCCCAACACTCAATTTTAGTGGATGTCCCCTGGTTCTGGTATTATGTGAGAGTGTAAAGAGCATCTCCCTATCCACTCTGTCCATCCCCTGCATAATTTTGTATGTCTCAATCATGTCCCCCCTCAAGCGTCTCTTTTCTAGGCGGAAGAGGCCCAAACGCCGTAGCCTTTCCTCATAAGGAAGGTGCCCCAGCCCCGTAATCATCTTAGTCGCTCTCTTTTGCACCTTTTCCATTTCCACTATGTCTTTTTTGAGATGCGGCGACCAGAACTGGACACAATACTCCAGGTGTGGCCTTACCATAGATTTGTACAACGGCATTATAATACTAGCCGTTTTGTTCTCAATACCCTTACTAATGATCCCAAGCATAGAATTGGCCTTCTTCACTGCCGCCGCACATTCGACACTTTCATCAACATGTACAGGTCAAATAGGAGCGCACTGGCTAGCCATGTCCCTTGTGCTGATACATTCCCTGGCAGTATCACATTCGGTATGGCCAGGAACTCCCCAGGTTCAGTGCTCGCCCTCTGGTGACATGCACTGAATAGAGACCTGTTTGCCTTTTTCACGTATTGATCTTCTTGAGAGTTCAGCTCTAATGGATTTCAGTGAGAGAAACTCAAGCGTGCTCTAAATTCTCTCATTGAATTCAATGGATATTAAATAAGTGTTTAGTTGGACCTCACCCATATTTTATGTATTATGAAGACTATATAAATGACTTGTTCACATGACCCTGCTTACCATGTGATGGCTTAGTATGGAATGGATATCAGATGAAATGTCATAGATGGGGCTCTCTTACCTAATGATTGGGCTATCAACCAATAATGTTATGATGTCATCAACACATTAAGGGCTTTTGGCAGTTATTTCTTAACTACGGTTATGTTCCTGGCATGGGATCAGGTCTGAAAGGGATTCCTATTCTTAGATTCCTTTTCCAAATTATAATGCATGGATGTGCTATCCATATTAATTGCTTCCCTATGGCAAGTGGTGTCTGCATGTAGTATAATCTGTTCTTAAAAAAAATATATTAGTAAGCATCTATACGATAAATTAAGCATATTGTATTTCAAGGTGATAATTCATAATCTTATGTTTAAAAATGACTAATGACCGCAGTCAACAGAACTGTGCTCTGGCACGCTTTATTGGAAATATGGTGGAATATTTCAAAATATCGCTGACGTTACTCATTTGTATAGAGGTAGGCAAGGAGTCTTCTAGAAGAAGAGGTAGAAATTATACGTATAATTTCCCCACCCAAAAAGGACTTCATGTCACTCCCAGATTCTAGTGTTTGTTCTTCCATGGTCTTATTTTCTACCATGATGTTTATTTTAATCACCCACAAATATCAAGTAGAACCTCTTTGAAAACTGCCATGTCCCACTTAATTGCCAAAAATCATATTGGTTTAGTTGACAGAAGTCATATTTAACATAGCCTCTCCATGGCGGTATCAGAATGTCAGCCCACAGTTCATCTTGAATTAGTCACCTGAGCACTCCCAAACAAAGGGAGTACAAGGAGATCTGCCATAGATACCTCTTTGTACCAGCCACAGCAGATCAGGTAATATTCCATGACATTTGTCAAAAATCCAAGATCAAGAAGCTGGCTATAGATTGACTTTGCCTTTATTGGATCTGACAGGCAGCCATAACATGCCAATCATATATGCATTAGATGCTGGATGCTGACGGCATTTCTGGGAAGGGTTGTATCAGTGGAACTGGGAGGCCTGGGCCAGAACGGGATTGCTGTATGGGCTTAGGATATGTCAGCCACTGTGGTGCCCTAGTGGTGTTGATGCAGTGTCCAAATAAGACTGGACCATAAGCCTGCAATCCTATATGCATGTTTCTGAGAGTAAACTGAAAGCTTTCCACATGCGCTGCCTCCGATGCATCCTCGGCATCACCTGGCAGGACAAAGTTCCAAACAACACAGTCCTGGAACGTGCTGGAATCCCTAGCATGTATGCACTGCTGAAACAGAGACGCCTGCGTTGGCTCGGTCATGTCGTGAGAATGGATGATGGCCGGATCCCAAAGGATCTCCTCTATGGAGAACTCGTGCAAGGAAAGCGCCCTACAGGTAGACCCCAGCTGCGATACAAGGACATCTGCAAGAGGGATCTGAAGGCCTTAGGAGTGGACCTCAACAAGTGGGAAACCCTGGCCTCTGAGCGGCCCGCTTGGAGGCAGGCTGTGCAGCATGGCCTTTCCCAGTTTGAAGAGACACAGTCTGAGGCAAAGAGGCAACAGTCTGAGGCAAAGAGGCAAAGAAGGAAGGCCCATAGCCAGGGAGACAGACCAGGGACAGACTGCACTTGCTCCCAGTGTGGAAGGGATTGTCACTCCCGAATTGGCCTTTTCAGCCACACTAGACGCTGTTCCAGAACCACCATTCAGAGCGCGATACCATAGCCTTTCGAGACTGAAGGTTGCCAACAATCAATCGAGAGTAAACCCCATTGAATACAGTGGGAGTTACTTCCGAGTAGGGTCACCTAGGTTTGCTGTAAGATGAAACTTCTTGCCTGTAAAGCTGCATATCCAAGTCAAGAATAAAATAATAAAAATAATAAACAATCACGAATGCTTTGTTTTTGTTTCCATTCATCTTCTTCTTCTCTTACTCATCTTCGAATTCTGGAATTTTAATTTAATTGTCTTTTTTGGTTTGTTTCTCCCGTCCCCAGTTGCCTTATGCTGCAGACCTACAAACTAGTTGTTTCTAGCCTAGTAAAGCCAATGCAATTTAAAAGGCCTTAGCTATGCGAGATTGTAGCCATAATGTTTAGATCAGTGAAGGAAGCAAGTGAAGAGACTTCAGGGAGAAAAAAGAAAAAGAGTGCAACTGGAGCATGTGCGAGATCGCTTTCGTCTTCTTTATCACCACTTTCTTGCACTGCTTACAGAAGAGATATTGACGTATCATGGAGATTGCCGCAAAAGTGTGATTTTTTTTTAAAAAGATTTTTATCAAGACTCCAGATGGTCTACATGTGATTGGACCCGACATGGGCAAATGTGATATGTCTTTGTATCTGGATCTAATGTCTTTGCCAAAGCCATACCTTCTTACACTCACTCTTATAATACTGGGTTCATTCTTTTGTCATTTTTACGTATCAAGACAGGATGCCCTGCACATGTTCATAGACAACAGAGGTAAATAAAACATTAATGATGTAGATGTTCAAAATAAAAGATCATTCTTAACTTCAAACCATAACTTGCCCTGAGAGATACCAAGTTCAAGATTTGGGATAGAGGGAGGGAAGAGAAAATATTTGAGTTTGGTGTGAAACTCATGGCTAGGCTAGAGACATGCCTTTGCATATACTGAAGGTTAAATTCCAAATATATATATTTTAACACACTATCCAACTGTCCTATTTACCAGACAGTCTTCTTTACCAGTACATGTTCCTGTTTTTCAATCCAATATATGCTTGCCTATTTAGAAGTTCAGCCCAATCCTGAGCTGCCCAGCGCACTGGCACACGACACCGTGGGTAGTTGCTAGGGCCATCCCAGCAGAGTGCACTGTGGCCCTGGAAACCTGTCCTTGGACCACCTCAGACAGAACTGGGCCTGGCCACCATTCCCCCCCCCCACCCCCACACACACAATGCCTCCGAAAAGGACTTCTAGAAAAAAAATTGCAGGCCCCAAAAATAGCACTTGCCAAGGAGGAAAACAAATCTGTGACTGACACCCAGAAAGATCTTCCACACACCTTGGGTGGCATTCATGGAGAGGGGAACTCTCTGAAGGACAGCTTGCCAAGGACATAGCTCAGTGATGGAAATAGGGCCACAACTTTGAGCACCTCCATTATGTGTTAGAGTTCCCAGTTCTCTGTCCTATATGTCTGGAAAGGCCCCTTGTTTGACACTCTGCTGATGATATAGAGCAGGAACCCATGAAGGACCCCCCTCCAATCCTGTGCAACAGCATTTGTTTTAGTGCCACATGATATGAATTATACATGTTCCAGAGGTGAAAACATGTGGCTTGAAACACCAGTGAGGGAAGGGGAGGACTTGCCTCTCTCCCTTCCTTAAAAAGTACCCCTCCTTATCCAAGTCTCTAGACAGCCTGTAGACAGGACACAGTGACAGCTCTCTTTTTCAAGAGTGGTGCTTCTTGCCTGTTGGTATCAGATGAGCTTTCAATGTATTGATAGCACAGAGCTTTGAGGAGCAGAGCCAGGCTCCTTTGATTCTGTGTGCGAGGAACTGTGAAACATTGCTCATGAAAATCCATTCAGCCAAGGCCTTGTGGAGTCGCTACTTTACTCTGAAGCTTTTAAATGTATTCCGATAGAGGCTGTTTCATATTCCCCTCAAAACCCCAGCAAACTCCAGATTATGCCGGGAAAAGGCATCGTTCTGAAGTACAAAAATATGAAAGCCCCTCTTAATCACTACATGCTTAAAGGATTTCCAAAAGCTATCTGATGGTCACATTTTTACAGCCCTGGATAATTTACTAATTTTCTTTCAAATCACTTCTCATCTTAATAACATGATCTGTTAAATAAAATCCCGTTTCTGTAATACGTGTGCGTGGGGGGGGGGGGAGTGACAACCAAGGAAAGGAAGACAGATGAAGTAGGCTCCTTTTTTCTCCTTTTAAGAAATATTTTCAGTCATAAAGCACCACAGTGCTCTAACTGTGGCGCAGACGAGGAACAGACACTCGAGTGTCTGAGGTACTCTGTGCCATACTAGAAGCAGATGGTAAAAAATGCCTCCGAAGTATGAAACTACTGTATCAGTGGCTCTACCCTCACAGATGAGGAGATTCAAGCCTCAGAATGAAAGAGATACATTTGGCTCAGTGCCAGTCATGTTCTGTAATTCAGCAGTCAGCATTCGTGATTGGCAAAAGGTACCATTAATGCAAAGGCCTTAATGGTTTAAGAACTTTCCAGAACATTTGAAACTGTTGCTTGTTTTTGTTTTTTTTGTCTTTTGTTTTTTTAAAGCCTTGAATGACAGATATAGTTTGACGACGTGTTTTTGATGTGTTAGTAATAAACACAGAAGGGGGGAGCCATCCTCTTTATGGTCCATGGGGCATGAATAGTGTTTGAAGAACAGGAGGAAGTAGGTGTGCCTTTTACCTAGAGTCACAGTACGTTCCTTTGCCACAGGAACTCTTTGCCACAGGAAGTAGTGATGGCATTTTGCCTGGATGCCTTTTGGACAAATTTCTGGAGGAAAAGTTCATTACAGTTTACAAGTCATAGTAGGTGTGTGCAAGCTCTTGGTTTTAGAGGCAGGCTGCCTCTGATTGCCAGATGCAGGGGAGGGCACCGGACGCAGGTTGTGTCTGTTGTCTTGTGTGCTTCCTGGGGCATTTGGTTGGCCATTGTGAGATAAAGGAAGCTGGACAAGGTGGGCCTTTGGCTTGATCCAGCAGGGCTCTTCTTTTGTTCTTATCCCAGGTGCCACCTGATTCTGCCTCAGGTCTGCTGCTCTGCACAATTAAAAAAATAAAGTTACAACTTACTATGCTCCTTGCACAGATTCTTCAATTGCAGAAAGCCGAACTTCTGGTTTCATTTAAAAGGCAATGTGTAAATGGAGTTTCTTCATTTGTGCAGTCCCTGTAAATCCAACCAGAAGTCCTGCACTTCCATGTTTGAAGAAACCATGAAAGAAGCTAGATGAAGGGGTGTCCCACTTTCCATGCACTTTTAGCAGGCAGAAAGCCAATTGGTGTGGGCTGCGTCCATGCCAACATGGTGGGAGGCACTGGGCCAACTCTGTGTGAAAGGTACCCCAAATCTGTTGCCTTCTCACCTCTTGCAGTGTGCCACTGATGTAACCCATATCACTTTGCCACTCCTGTCTCTTAGTCAAGTTAGCATTTGACCCAGACATTTGAACCAAGAGCTGAAAAATGTGCAGGGTACGTTCATTTGCACTAAATACAGAAAGTCCCCCCAAATCCTCAGTTATTAAAATCCTGTCCAAAATTGTTCTTCAAGACCTTCTGACTATGTTGAGTGCAAAAAGGTTCACTTCTGTTCATTATTTCACCTGTGTCTCACTGGTTTGAGAGATATGGGCACTTTTTGTTAAGCAGAGAGAAGGCCACCACTTTCCAATATGGCGGCTTTCCCCAAGTTGAATTTCAGGACCCACAGTGCGGCAGCTATTCAAACCCTGGTACATTCAGCGTTTTATTCTAAATGTCTGGGTTGGGCCTAATATTTTGCTAATTGCTTGGGACTACTAACAGTTGCAGAGCAAATCCAGCCAGTGTCAGGCATGTTAGCAGTAGCTAGCAAACATGGGAGGGGGGGGAGAAAGCCTCTTGAATCTTCCTTCAAGCAATTACATTAACATGTGACACGATGAGCTAAGTGGCAAGTATCACACCTATGAGTGGAGCTGGCAGAGGAATTTTTATTCTTCTCTGGAAGACAGCTAAAGAAATGTCACTCGTCTCACTTGGCATTGTTTTACTAGTTTTGCCATGAGTGAAGGGAAATGTAATGTGAGCATTGCACTGGAGGGGCAGCTGAAGGTCAGAAGTGAAATATAGCTTTCTGCAACACTTGGTCTCCATCTGAATGTTACCTACATTATCATCAGGACTCACTGTCATCATGGGGAGACCTTGTCAGAAAAGAGAGGTCACCTAGAAGCTGGAAGAAAAATTGTGGGGGGCACGTCTCAGTATGATCGAGGACACCAGAAGTGATGCCTTATGAGCATTTCCCCCAACCTTCCCTCTCTCCCTCTGTGTGAGTGGACATGTGCGTATGCAGTTTTGACAGCAATAAATTATTGGCAAGAGACATTCTTCTTGTCTTCCTGGAATTCCAGCTGGAGCATTACCGACTGCTCGCCTTGCACTTTCTAAATGGTGTTCCTAACTAAAAATCTTTGTATAGAACTCCAGCTACATCTTGATAAATCTTGCAGTTAGCTAATCCTCTGGAAGAAGAGGGAATATTCTTTGTTGGACAGCATGCAGAGTGTCACTGAGGTGTGCTCCAAGTTCTCATCTGCTGCAGCCCACATCTGTGCACGGAAAATGCTTCTGTACAAGATGTGATACCAGTTCTACCAGGTGTGACTGAAAGTCCATGGTTGCATGCCCTATCTGATAAATGATTGCTTAGAGCCCATTCAAACAAACTCTCTGAACATGACCTCTCACACACCTAGGGGATGTGCCAGTTCCAGTTCTTATGCTTTTGGCAGAGGAAAGTAAAGACATTTTGTAGCCCCCTGAAAAAGCAGGTCGCTTTGTTGCTTGGACCACAGGATGGTAGTGTGGGGGGTGGGGTGGAGTGTAATGCTGGGTCTTCTCCTACAGAAGGACCAGTGACATCATAAGCAGGAATTCCATCTTTGAGACTTTTTTCACAAAGAACCTGTAGCAATGCACTCCAAAAGTAAGGGATGAAATGATTTTCATTTTTAAATGAAGTACAGGTGGTGTATCACTATCCAGAGGGGATCTGTTCTCGGACCCCCTGCAGATACTGATAACCTTGGATAATGAGATCCATGGTTTGGGCACCATTAAACTCTCCAAAGGTGACCAGAACTGTGTCCACCAGTGGCCTCTGCAGGCTTCAGAATTGGCCTGGGCTGTGGAAAAAAAAATGCAACTTCTGATTTCCTAAGGGAAATCAGGACTTTTAAAAATCCTTATAAGTCATTGTGAGGCCTGGAAAAGCCTTTCAGGGTTTGTTGTGAGGACAAATAGGAGGGAAGGAATCATGTACAGCATCCTGAGTTCCTTGGAAGAAAGGCAGTATAAAAAATGTGGAACTGCACTCATCCAGACTGGCTCTCATCAGCATGAAGGGCTGCAAAGTCTTCCTGTTCTGGATGGGACTTACTAGGATAATAACAGTCTTTCTTGACTTTAGCTTGACTCCTTTGGCTTTGGTTCAGGGCTTGATGGTGGCCTACAGCTCAGGCTTGATGCTGCAGAATACTTACAGAAGGCAAATACAGGCAGCATCTTGAACCACATGTTAGTATATCAGGTACTGATTTGGCAGTGTACTAAAAACAAAGTAAGTTCCTGTTGAGCCTCCACTGGGACATGATCTGGCAACACGAGTAGCATCTGCAAAGGATATTATCCAGGAAGCCCCCCAAGAAGGACAGGAGACAGAGGCGGCTCCCCCAAAGGCTGCTTTGGGGTCATGCTGAGCCAACGACCCACTTATTTTCCATTGCATCATCATTTAGCTAGTAATCTCTGCAGAGGCAGAAGTGGGATACAAATCTCTGAGAAATGTTCAAGTACTACTGCCCTCCTATAGGGCAGCTTCATGGTTTTGATCTTGCTCTGCACAGTAGCTTGCACTAGCATCCTCAGCAAGCTTAATGGAATGACCTTTGATCTTTCTAATTATAATCCCCATTTCACAAAGAATTTAGAGGGAAGGGATTTGGGGAACAGCACATAGTATCCTCTTTAGCTACATGTCGCAATGATTGTGGGCACTTTGGAGAAGTTTTCCGGCACACAAGAATAGTGCAACACATTGTTGGGTGACTACAACTATTAATATTATAATTAACAATTAAAAGTTCATCTTGGCATGATTGCATCTCGGATTCCAAAGCTCAACGTGAAACCTGCAAAGAATCATAAACCTTTCCCCGAATACTATATTTTATGCAGTCCAAAATGTGACACATGGGGTCTTTAATAATTCACTGCTTGTTAACATTAAACAACTGTTAACATGCTCAAATAATTAGTTATGCTTGCTTGACATGTTTGCATCTTTAATAATTGATGCATTTATCTTAATTACTAACACTACTATGGTTGTAATATGCATCTTTTTTCCATCTTAAAATTTTAACAAAAACTGACTTTTTGCCAAAAATGATTATCTTCTAAGTTTTAATTACTCGTCGTAATTAAATTGCAAAGCCACCCTATTTTATTTTTTAAAAAATATCTTTCGTGGAAAATATTTAATGGAAATGAGGTGATTTGTTGTTTATGCATCACAGTTGGTAAATATTTCATAAGTTTCATATTACCCTTTCAGAGTGCATTAAAAAAACAAAACAAAACTTCTGAGAATTCTTAATATGAGACACAGTTCTAAAACTGCTCTGGGAGTCCTCCCTCCCATTTTCTCCTCCCGCAAAGATTTGCAAAAGTAAGTGAATCAATGAATAAAAAAATATTGTACGTAGGGCGTGCATGGCAAATAGGGGCCAAAAGATTCAGGAATGCTCTGGGAGCCTCGGGTGTGCTTATTTTTGCATGAAATGAAGATGAGGCTTCAGGACGCACTCACACACAAAACCCTTATCAAAATGTCCCCATCCACATTTCACTTGCATGCTGCTTAATAGCCATGGTGGGAAAGCTTTGTGTGCCATCAATTATTTATTTATTAAAATGCTCCTGGAGATAGGATGAAGCTTAATTTAACAATGTCAGCCAATTTTGCAAAGGGCATGTTTTCTTCTTGTTTTGTTTTTTTAAGAGGGGTGGTGGTACAAGATAGGACATTCTTGCTATTTGAAAAGATATTAAGGATCTTTTCTGCATGGAATGTAGCTTGGATGCTTGAGGAATGAACAAGAGAGCTAATTTCTGTATCTCTTGGGGTGTTTGGAGAGTTTCAAGTGTACTCCTCTAGGAATGTAGGAAGGTGCCTTATGGCAGACTCCCTAGCTCAGTAAATGTCAAGGTTGAGACAATACAGTAGGCCCTGCAGATTTGGCATCTGTGGATGCGGAGCCCCTGCCTTAGAAGGCCTCCTGGACTGACCATAAGACACTTCTGGTTTGTCACATCTGGGGCAGGGGAGGCTCCATTGCCCTTCTTGCACCTCAGAACATCTTTCGGATGGAAGTTGCCAACATGAACCGAAAGCGGCTTCCAGTCATGTCCTGGAGGCTTCCTGAAGAGGCTGGAAGGCTGGTGTAATTTCTGGAGGGCCCAGCAAGTCACTGTAACCTTGCCCCATCTGGAGATTTCAGTATTTACAGATTTCAGTATCCACGTCAGGTCAAGGAACTAATCCCCCATGGACACTGAAGGCCCACTGTATTTTGTGTGGAGGTCTGTGGTTCTAAAGGAAAAAGTTCCAAAATTGTTGCATTTGCCCAATCCTTTGTGTGCCTAAAAGTAGCTCTGAATCCCATAGAAGAACATGTGTGTCTCCCCAGATTGCTGCAAAAGGAAGAGGCAAACTCCAAAAAAGTAGAAAAAAATAGAACCAAATATAAACAGGTCTCTGTAGGTCCAAAATATTTCAGTGAAATGTTTTATTCTTTATAAACACTATAGCTGCTTTAAGAAAGAAAAGGGAAAAAAACAAAACTAAATGAGTTAATGAATTTATTTATTAGCAGTTTAGCTTCAGGCCAACCAATCCCTTCCTACATCAAAGCAAAAAATGTATATATTCTAAATTATGTGTTATATTGCATTATACTTTAAAAATACCAACAATAAAAAGTAAAATAAGAAATAGGAACAAGGATAAACGACTTCAACTTAAATTTCAAACTTACACTATAAAAACCCATTCTGGGGCAATATGAATGCCATTCAGTCAAAGTTTATTTTAAATTGTCTCATCTCCTGACCAATACAAATATTACCTTTTGAACACGTCCCCATTCTTGAGATGTCTTAATATTTAATTAAACAACATTGCCTGGCTATAGCAACTTGTTTTAACAGTGTAAAGGTAGCAACTGAAATTCTAAGCATTTCCACTAGAAATCTCTCAATGATCTAATTTTATGATAATATCAGGACCCTCTAAGAGGAATTTGATTGAGGGGTACAAAGTTTCTTTTGTTCCCCTTCCCTTCTCCATTGGATCTTAATTTCATACGATCACTGGATCATAATGTCTACGAATTACGATACATAAAACTATGTAGGCTTACAAAAAATGTGAATACCAGTCTTCACACAATATATGCAAACATTTGCTGAGATTCCAGGAAATTTCCAACTCTGGATCCTGAGCCCCCTTTTAACTCTGGGTCCAGGTACGATGTACCCCTGCACCCCTGTCATGGGCCCTGGTGAGACTGGAAAATGTAAGATCCCAAGAAAAGTTCAGGCCCTCTCATCTGGCTCCTGGCCCCCCCCCTTTTTAATCCTGAACCAGGTTATAGTTTACCCCCCTGAACACTGCTCTCATACGCCCTCATTAATATCATTTGTTTTTCCAAGGATTTAATTCCTTGTCCAGAGGGCCTTCTCCATAGAGGCTACCAGAAAGTGCTGCCCCATTATTTTATTATAAGAGTGTGGTCTGACAGTACATACTACTGTTGTATTATGAAAGTTTAAGCAAGTTCTAGCATAGCCAGTGCCTGGATGGGAGGCTAGCTAAGAACCTCTACTACTTGACTGCACTGGAATGACAGAGTTCTGGTCAACTGAGAGAGAGAGAGAGAGAGAGAGAGAGAGAGAGAGAGAGAGAGAAGCTTTATGGGCTAACATAAGAAGAGACCCCCACCCAAGCATCCTGATGGCTCTAGAAGGCCCACAAGTAGGAGATGAACTCCTCTCCAGCTCCCTGCCAAGTGGGCACGCAGTTGTGCGGTGCAATGTCTACAGCTTTGGATTCTTAAGCCCTGAAGTCTGGAGGCAAAGCAATTGGTGAGGCGCCAACATAGTGAAACTTGAAGAAAATTGCAGGGTTCTTCCCAAGACACCGAATTCCCATATGAGAATTTTCAGGAGATACCAAATGAGTTTCTGCAACACAAGGGATACGTCTCGTGGGACGATGCACGTCCCTAGTCAAAACTGCATAGAAGAATGAGAGACTCGAATGAGCTAATTGGTTGAGACTTAGAGTTGCATCTAAGCTGCATCCCCTTACCCCTGGGGGCTGGGGATAAGAATAGGCCCTCAGTTTGGCTGTACTTGTCGTAAGAGGCGACTAAACAGCCACCGGGTAGATGGGACTCGTCAGCCTGGGAAGGCAGCTCATCTGAGAGAAGGAAAACTCTGATCCCAAACCTCCACTGCCTTATGGCTACATCCAGTTATGGAAAAGGCTTCAGGAGTCAACCTTGAGGCAAAATCCGGAGCCGGAGACCCTGAGGCAGTTCATGGCTGAACACAGTCACGTTCTGGCAACTCCTGTGACGCCGCTGGAACCAACCGTATTGGCCTCTGCCTTTCCTTTGGACCAGTTCAGCGACGTGGAGAGGGGGGATTTGCTGCATGGGTACCAGCCTATCCTCCATACCTACTTTACCCAGGCTTCGTGCACTGGAGAGGACACTCTGTTCCAGAACCACCATTCAGAGCGTGACACCGTAGTCTTCCGAGACTGACGGATGCCAACAAGAGCTGCATATTGATTGGAAATTGGATTAGCGATTGGGACATAGAATTGCACATTTAAATATTGCAAATCGCCTGGAAGACTTAAGGACTAAATAATGGATGAGAGAGAATCGCAACCATTATAAAAACCTCTCATGAATCCTTTTTCTGAACATGCTGGGCATTCTTGAAGCAGTGCATAGCCAAAGATTGTGATGGAATTAAAGATGCCTGGAACCAGGAAAGAGAAAAATATTTCCTGATGGATGCTGGAATACCCCAGCAAGAACCTGGCTCTACAAGAAATAAATACGCATGACTAGTAGGACACGATCAGCAAGTGAAGCATTCAGAAGCGCACAGACATTCAACTAATCGCTTCTCAGATATAATATTCCTGTATTCTTATTGAAATGAATTAGATAGACATCAAGGTAACAGAGAGGTAAAATGAGAACATTCTTCCTCCCACCTCCCATGTCCTGTCCTTTCCTTTCCTTCCAGACTTTAACCTGAAGATTGCTAGTTACCAACTATGTTTAAGGATAGATAGTAAAGGGGAAAAATTAATTGCTGTTAAAACACAAACCTGAAAGCCAATGTGGATGTTAAAATGTACAAATTCAAACCTGTTACACTTTTGAATCCAAGCATTTAAGATAAATGTCAACAGATAATTTGGGGTTCTGCACAAGGGCAAGATAACAATAGCACTGAGCTAGTTAATGCATCTTATTTTCTGCAGACTCTCCAGGATAGTTCCAGAATCTGTATTGTTGGATTTTCTTTGGGCCCTAGAAAAAGGCAGTCTTTTTACTGTTTTATTCTGAAACGTATAAACTAAAAAAAATTATTCTACTGTTTCAAGGTACACTGAAAGTATTCAAATGGTTTTGGATGATGTGAGATATGAGTAGTGTCTGAGGGGGATGTCTGGCTCTTAGCTTGCTCACCCCATTGACTAGACCAAATCATGCAGGTTTTGGTCTAGTTAATTTTAAACTCCATGGGGGGGGGGGGGAACTGCTTGTATTCTAGTCTAGTCAATTTCATTATGGAAGAGAAAGATTGCAATTAGAAACTGGAGAAAAAACTCTTCTGTGAAAGGTATTGTTATCTCAGCAAATTACAGCTGGATCAAAGTTTGTACCACAATAATGATAGAGGAATGTCACTCCCATCACTTCGCAGAAATGATAGTTGATATGCCATTCAAGATGCCCTTCTATGGAGTGATTCAGGTGTCAAGACAAATCATTTTGGTGTTTTGTGAGACAGCTGGTTTGAAAGCAAACTATGGTTTGCCATTTTGTATGAAACCCTGGTTTCTGATCCTATTTTTCATGGATAAGCAAGCACAAACCCCAGTTTGCAAGTTGGATTTCAGGCATGATTTGGATAAGAAACAGGAACTGTAAAGAAAAGCGGATTAGTAAGACAAAGCATAAAAGCCTGGGGCTCCTGAATGAACATATAATGCTGCTTTATGTGAAGTTAGGCTTTGGCCTCTCTCGGTCGGTATTGTCTATACAAGTGGCCTCCAAACTTTGGCCCATGGTGTGCCAGCATAATCAGTTCAGGTGTGGTAGTGGCAAAGACTTACTGTTCCTTCCTGCAATCTCCTTTCTTTGCGCCTGATCTGTGTAGGGCCTCTGACAGGAATTTTGTCAGGGAGTACAAAGTTTCTTTTGGGCCCCTTTTCAAGGGAGGAAGGGGTGAAACTGTGCAGAGGGAAGGTGGTGACAGTTTTTGGAGCCCAGGTCTCACGGGCTTCCCAATTTGCAGTGTTGGCAGCTAGATACAGTAATAGAGAAAACCGAACACCACTCTTCTCTAAAATATTTTAAATATAAGAAATCATTGCAGAAAATTAGCATCATTGTATTTCAGCTTACACTAGAATGGAATGTGTCCTGCGTGTACCAAAACGCAGCTGTAATCCTGCAGTTGTGTCCCTGAGCTCTTATACACTCCTTCATGGTAAGCGAATCTACGTATAAACCAAAGATCTACTGTAGCAGGCTGGTTTCCTCCCATATATGACACCAGATATGTATGCATTCTTGGCCCTGGTGTGTATAGCTTGTGGCAGTAGCTGCTGCCTCATGTCTGTGGTAGTGCCCTCAGCATCCCGCACAGGTAGTGAAACTGGATGAGACAGAAAAATGTAAGATCCCAGGAAATTTCTGGGACCCCTTCTTTGGCTTCTGGGCCCCCTTTCTGACCCTGGGCTCGGGTACAAATTACTCCCTTTATCTCCCTCTCACGGGTCCTGGCGCTGGGCAGCCGCTTCGGCTACACATTGCCCCAGAAGGCTCTGCACCTTGATTTCCAAAGGGAAATGGCGCCCTGCATAAGACTCTGCAAAGTTCAGACACAAAGAAAGGAGCTGCAAGGTTTTGCCTGAGCTGATTATGCGGGTACACCAGATCTAGCCCACGGACTGGAGTTTAAAGGTCTATGCTGATCACAACAGGATTTCAGACAAGGATCTTCCCCCCCAACTGGAGATACTCCGGACTGAACTTGGGAACTTCTGTATGTTAAACAGGCTTTATGACTAAGCTTCAGACCTGCCCCTTCACTGTTTGTGCAAGCAAACATTTTCTTTAATTAATTTTTTTTAATTTTTCCAAAAACAAAATAACAAACACACATAACACATAATACAATACATACAAGACATAAACACAATATTAGAGGGTGCAAGATATCATACATCACTATAACTAATAAATCATTACATATTTCCTAAACCAGTTCCTCTTCTACGTTAGCCTCTTAATATCATTTATCATTTATCTATCACATCATATGTAATATATCATATATATAATACATTCATCTAAATGCCCTATCTTATACTTCTACAACTTTATTTTCAACGAAACATAAAATAATTTTCATTACTCAATCTATTCTGGTGGCACATGAATTAGCGCGTTTGCCCTGCCCCTGCACGAGGCACAGGAGGGGCCAGCCTCGCAGCCGATTGGCTGGGGGCTAATTGATGTGAGGCCATGTGCAGGCTGCTTGGAGAAGCCCGTGCAGTCGGGACCAGGCAGCGATCAGAGGAGGACCTCCTTTGCGCTGCTCCCCGACGCAGGCCACGTTGCTGTGGCCCCGAGCCCAGCGGACTCAGCTGTGGGTGCCTGCCTGCCCTCTCTTCGAGGCTTATCTGGGGCAGTGAGCAGCTGCTGGTGGTGGTGCCCGGGTTGGGGCTTCTTGGTTGGGCTGCGGGGGGCTTTCCTTGCAGGGGGAGCGGTCCGGCTGCCAACCGGTTTGGCTGCGTATGCGCAGCTGGTGCTCCCGTGCCTCTGGTTGGGGTTGGTGTGTGGGGCTGGTGCAAGGGTGGACCCGGGCTCCCCACTCGCAGGCTGAGAGGCAGGTGCGCACAGGAGCCACTGAGTGCGTGACCTCCCCCCACCTCCCATGGGCGGTTTGGGCAGCCAGTGCTGGGGCACCTGGTGGCTCTGCTTGGGCAGGTCTGTGCCCGAGCCTGCCGCTTCGCCCTGACAGTGAACAGGCTGCCTGCTTGGTTGGAGGCACCCTGTGGGAGCGCTGTCCAGGCACGTGTGTGGCTGCGGCTGGTGCCTGCTTCGATTGGGGTCGCTTAGGTGCACTGCCTGGGCTCCTTGCTGGCTGCTTGTTGCGCCTGCCGCCAAGGGCACCAGGCGCTTTCATCCCCACTTGCCCTCCTGCCTGCGATCGGGGCTTGTGGGCTGCACTGGGCAGTTCTCCTCCCCAGGGCATAGAGCAGTTTTATGTTTCTTATTTCCTTCACTTGGCTGTGAGGCCTGGTGGCTGAATGGTGTTGATGCTTAATCATAAACAAAGCTAAGCAGAGTCTGCTGTGGTCCTGCCTTGGATGAGAGACTTAGATTTGAATAACAGTTGCTGTGTCCTTCAATAAAAAAAAAAAAGTTGAATAAATAAAAGGGAGATAAAATTTCACTTTTTCTTAATAATTAGCGAAGTTGTGATTAAAAATACATTTTTTTAAAAAGTGAAATTAGAAATAGATAAATAAATAGGAACAGGTGGAAGGAGAACATTAGCATACTTTAATTGTAAGTATTGTGGGGGTGATAGGTTAGTTAGCAGTGCCCCCCCAGTTGTTTAATCATAAGTATGCTAATCCGGGGGGAAGGCCCCAAAGCGCCCCCCCCAATCCCGCCCCAGCTTCTTCCTCGGATGAGGAGGATAATACAGCTGAGCTGTGGGCGCTGGTTGCACGGGTGGAGGCGCTCGAGAAGGAGAAAGCAATGCGTGAGGCTGGTTTGGGAGATGGTGGTAGCACATCAGGTGCTCCCCCCCCAGTCGGAGATCTACCAGAAAGGGGCGTGGTGCGAAGCTCATGCAAATCCTCTCTTCCAGATTAGCCGCTTTGGAGAAACATATTGAGCGACAGGCTCCAGCTGGACCTCCAGTTGTTCAGGCACAGGCATCGGACCCTGATGAGCAGCAGCATTCACAAGGGGCATCTTCCCAGGCAGTGCCCAGGCCTCCAACGGGTGAGAGTGGGCAGATGGATAGCTCAGCTTGGACTGGAGTATGCGTTGAGCGAGAAGGAGTGAATTCCCCAGTGTTGGCACCTTCGGCTCCGATGCCCTATTGGCCAGCTTGGGGTTATTCTCAGGTTCCGCAAGCCCCCCCTTTTCCGTATTCACCAGGAATATGGCAGCAACCTGGGATCTCCCCAGGGGCTCCAGCAGCCCAGAAGGGGCAGACCGTAGCTGCCGCTCTTCCATTTATGGGGGTTTCCTTGGTCTCCGGTGTCCCTTATAGCCTCGCCCCTTATGCCAATGTCCCGTATGGGGTTTTTTCTCAGGGAGCCATGGAAGGGTCAGGTGAGCATCTGCGAGTGGCTTATGGGGATGTGGCCCTGCCTTTGGGTGGTCACCTCGCCTTAGCAGTTAAAGAAAAAATTTGGCAGGGCGAGTTTGTTGATGTGTTTAGTTTATTGCACAATGAACCTGAGCCAGCCTTGAAGGTGGGTGACCCAGCGCCTGACCCCCAAATGGTACGAAGGCGGAAAATTGATAAAAATTGGAATATTTTGTTAAATGGATACATTATTTATGCTGCAGTAGTTATCCAAATGCAGCCAGCACAGGTGACTGTGCTTTTTAAGTACCTGGATATTATCCACAGGGCTTTCTGTGGCCTGGTTTGTGTATTTTCATTTACGTGCTTCGCACGATCCTGCCCTCGACTGGCAGGTTTCACAGCGGGCATTGTGGGAATTTTTGCACATGTCTGCGGGCAGTGCAACGGCCAGCACTCAATGTCTGTGTGCCCCAAGTTGGCAGGATTTAGGAGGGGTCCCAGGCCCCAAACGGGGCAGGCCAAAAGAGGGGGTGGTCAGCCCCCTCAAGCTGGAAAGGGGACCCACCCCGATTAGACTAGAAGTGTTGGTTGCATTTTTGAAGGGGTATCCGAAGTTTCAGGATGCTCAACTGTTACTTGAAGATTTTGACAAGGGATTTCGGGTTCCTGTGCCCCCTCCCTCCGGGTCTACTTGGGCCAGGAATCTCCTGTTGGTCAAGGGTATGGAGGAGATAGTTCAAGCTAAGATAGATAAGGAGTTGGGAGCCGGCCACCTGGTGGGCTCCTTTAAGTTTCCTCCGTTTCCCAATGTTCAAGTGTCCTCTTTAGGTGTAGTCCCCAAGAAGGTCCCTTGGACCTTCCGTCTCATTCACCATCTGTCCTATCCTTACGGGGGCTCAGTTAATGATAGGATCTCTGCACACCTTTGTTCAGTAAGATACGCTTCCTTGAACCAAGCTAGTGGGGTGGTACGTGACTGTGGCCGTGGCACGCTCATGGCCAAAGTGGATATTGAGTCTGCATTCAGACTCCTGCCCGTCCACCCCGATGATTTTTGTTTGCTTGGTTTTCAGTTTAATGGTTCCTTATATCTGGATAAAGTGCTACCAATGGGATGCGCAATTTCCTGTGCCCTTTTTGAGAAATTTAGCTCCTTTTGGAGTGGGTAGTAGTTTAGCAGGGCATGGCTCACCTCAGTGGTCCATTATTGGATGATTGTCTTTTCATGGGTGCGGGTGGAACTGATCGGTGCCTGCACCTTTGTGGCTGTGTGCAAGGAACTGGGTGTTCCCTTTGCCCATGACAAGACTGAGGGCCCCACAACTACACTTACATTTTTGGGTATTGAATTAGACACTGTATAGCAGTGCCGTAGGCTGCCTGGCAATAAGTTGGTTAGGCTGCAGCAGCTATTTCGTGCTAGCCTCCAGGTTCAGACATTGTCCTTGAGACATTTGCATGTTCTGGTGGGGCATTTGAACTTTGCCTGTGGGGTAGTTGCCCCTGACCGAGCCTTTTTGAGGAGGCTTTGTGATTGCATGGCGGATATTAAGAAGCCTCACCACCGCCTGCGGATCACCCAGGACATGAAGGCAGATTTGGTAATCTGGTTACAGTTTTGGAGTTTTATAATGGTGTATCCTTCTGGCGGCAGAAGTGTTTACTTGAGGCGGAGCTGCAGGTTCACTCTGATGCTGCGGGTGGTTTTGGGTTTGGAGTTTATTTTAGAGCGGATGGTGTTCTGCCCCTTGGCCAGATGCATGGGTTTCAGAAGGGGTTACTGCAGACATAACTTTTCTAGAGCTGTTCCCCCTTATGGTGGCAGTTTATTTATGGGCACAGGAATTTGCCAATTCCACTGTGCATTTCTGGTGCGACAACCAAGCTGTGGTGTTCGTCGTTAACCAGCAGACGTCAGATCCGATGCCCCTTTGGCTTTGGACCCTTGGCTGTGCAGAGTGCAACATGTAATTTGGTCTGTGCTCGTGCCTTCTACCCGTCACAGCTATCACAGTAACGCAAGGGAATTTGAGGCCTTTCAGGCAGCCCTGGCCTTACCCCAAGTCTGGCCTATTCCGCCGGAGCACCTGATGCAGTTTCTTTTATATTTGCATGGCATTAAAGTATCTTGTAGGTCTTTATCAGTGTACTTGGCAGCATTGGCATTCTGTGCCAAGGCCTCAGGTTTTGTTGATGCTACTACGGACTTTAGGGTATGCAAGTTGGTCGAGGGTTTGAAGTGGATATGTCCCCCTAAGCCTGACCACTGTAAACCCATTACCCTTGGGCTTTTAGTCAGGTTGATTAATTGTTTTGAGGTGCTGTGTTCGACTCCTTACTGTTTAGAACCATCAGCATTGTTGTTTTTTGGTGCCTTCCGCCCCAGAGAGGTTTTATGTGCCTCAGCGGGCGAGTCTGGAAGGGTCTTACAGCTGCAGGACATAGTTATCAAGGCTGACATGGTCATTATCACCCTCCGTCATTTGAAAACTGACCAGCAGGGGGTGGGTTTTAAAGTGCGACTGGGCCTGGCACAGAACCTAGCCTTATGCCCAGTAAGGACACTTCGGTCTTATTTGCCTGCATGTCCTGCGGTCCGGGGTGCCTTGTTCTGCCATATTGATGCCTCACCTGTTACATTTTTTCCAGTTTAGGGTCCTTTTTCGCAGGGCAGTGGCGGACCTTGGGTTTCGGGCGGAAGATTACGGTCTGCACTCTTTCAGGATTGGGGCTGCATCGGCTGCAGCTGATATCGGCCTCCCAGCCCGGGACATTCAGAAGACTGGCCGTTGGCGCTCCTGCGCATTTAAATATTACGTCAGAGAACCTGACGAACAATGAACAGGATTGGCTCAGCCATTTCCCCCTCCCCTGGTGGTAGGGGCAAGGGGTGACGCACATACCACAAACATTTCTGGGCGCGACCCGTGACAGCGGTTGGGCGCTCTTTGTACTGGTATTGCCAGGTGTTTATAGTGGTACTGCCACATGTTCCTGTATTGCATGCTATATATGTCTCTGATGTTAAAAAGATCAAACTGGCTAGGAAGAAGGTAAATTCGTATGTGAGGCGGGCGGTACTCCTTCAGGGAGGCGGTGTCATTTCTCACCTAGGCATCAGCTATGATGCGCCCCAATTGTTCAGAAGCAATGGAGTACACCTTTCGGTGTTAGGGAATGATGTCTTTCTTCTAGATTTGCATAAGGGCCTGTGGAACTTTATTTTTGTGTGGGGCAGTGGGGCCGAGCGCTAGGCTGACCCCCTGGGTGGCCAGTGTCGTGCGGCTTGTGGGTAGGTAAGGTTATCTCGGTGTACACCGCAGGGTGGCAAGGGCCGGGTGGACTCCACGCTTGGTCATGCTGGCATTCCCGGCTGGATGACGCAGGCTGGATGAACCTCGGCCTGGTGGTAAAGGCACACTGCGGGTTTGCTCGGGTGGCCTGAGCTAGCCTGCCACCCTGGCCCTTCGGGGTGACAATGAAGGGGGTGGCAGGCTTGTACTGACACTGCCCAGAGTCGGATGTGGTTGCCCAAATCAATATAGGGGGAAGTAGACAAACAGCTCCGTTTCCCCCATGTAGAACCCGCATGACTTATTTGTTAGGCCCTGTTGCAATCTTAAGTATATTTAAATAGTGAATAAAGTGGCCCTTTGTACCATATGCCCTTACCTGTGTCTTTAGTGGGGGGTGCTGGGTAATATCGGTTTCACTGTTGATCCAAGCTCTCTAAAAATCTGTCCATTTCCACCACATTCATTATTTTCTCGATTAATTCATCTTTCTTTGGGATCTTCGTGCCTTTCCAATATATAGCATATAAAATCCTCACAAAAATTAATATCATAATCCAATATCTAACATACTAAATTCTAACAACTTTTAATATCCTATTACATATATCGTTTATCTATAGCATCAAAAATTAATATATCCTCATGACTAAATACATAAACATATACATAAACGATCACCTAAATTTAATTCTAATTCATTAAAATTATCCTCTAAAATTCTAACTTCTATTATTATCAAACTAAAATTTTTATACATATTACATATCCACCTATAAAGCTTATATAAATTCTCATTGACATCTAATAAGCTTTAATTTCTAACATACAAAATTAATACATTACTGTCTTTCTTTTTATCTATTCCCTTGTCTCCAACCTAAATATCCACAGGTCTGTCTGCCAAATCTCTTCTCTTTTCTAGACTAACTTTCCATCTTTTTTTTCTAATAAATTTCACATGAGTTCCTCTTAACAAATCATGGATTAATGTACTCGCTCTTCTTGCTAAATCAACATCTTGATGAGTCATCTCCTTCACTTGATCATTCCAATCTATGTCAGTTGGTTGAAGTATTTCTTCTTCCTTCACTTGATCCAATCTGCATCAATTAGTCGAAGTATTTCTTCTCCTTTCTGACCTGGTGACTTTTGAGTCTTTATCTTCCAAGCTATCTCCATTAACATTGTCTCTTCTAATTGTTTGTTTTGTCCTGTCTCCAGTGTTTTGGATTTATCTTCCATTTCTTTGCTCTTTTGTTGATCCTCTCCTGTTTGTTGCGTATTAGACTCATTTGTCTGTTGAATTAAGATTTCCAGGCTAATTTGGATTTGTAAATATTGATTTGCTTGTTGCTTTCCCATTTCCAATACTTTTTCCATAATCCTTTGTTTTTTCTCATGTGATTTGAATATAACATCTTTGAGTTGCACACTAAGGTCATTTAGTTGTGTAGTTAACGCATCCAAACTAGCTTGAACCTGCAGATATTGATTTGTTTGTTGCTGTCCCATCGCCACTAATTTCTCTATATTGTCTTGTATTATCTGCTTCCATTCTTTCCCTTTTGGTTCCTCTTGTGTTAGTTTTTTCAAGCTGGACTCCGGGGCAGAAGAGCTCCTAACTTTCTCTCCTTTTCCTGTCATCCTTTTTCTTCCTTCTTTTATCTTCTTTCTTCTTACTTCACTTGTCGAGTCCTGTTCTTGTCCTTGTAGTATCTTTTTTTAGTCCACTAGATGTCCCTGATGTTCTTATTTCTGTTTATATCTTATTTCTGTTGTTTATATTTGTTTCTATGTCAACCGCATTCTTTTCCAAGCAATAATCAAAGGAATGTAAATAATCAACCACTTTTGCAAAACAAAAAAAATACAGATCTCCGGCCGCTCTCCACAGGCACTCCACAAGCTCTCCACAGGAAAATGAAACGGAACACTCCACAACAATAATTGTATTCCAAGACGGTTAATTTGTAATCCAACAAATTTTAGATTTATAGAGTTATGCACTCATATTTCCACAACAAGCTTGGCAGATCTCCCCCAAAGCTTCTTCTCACATCAGCAAATGAATAAGCAGAGAAAGCCTCCCCCTTCTTCCTCTTCTTCCAGGAGGGGGAAAGCCTGCCCCTCCTTCTCCTTCTAATAGGCAAAAGCCCAATCCAGCAGTCAACTAGTCAATTAATGCCAGATACACACAATGGAACAACACTCACTTACTTCTTTTAACTTCCTTCCCTGCTTGGAGCCTTTGGCTTAATTTCAACATTGAATCCTCACCATCACCAACATCGATGGCTGACTTCCCTTTGAGAAAAAACAGTCCCTGGCTGGACCCTTCTTCTCCGAAACCGTACACCATCTGTAGAGTCAAGGCCTCTCCTGACCACTGATCCTCAGACCTCATCAGACCCACGATTCTGGGAAGAAATAGCGTGCTTTCCAAGAGCTTTCCAGGAGCTCAGAAAAACACAGCTACTCAGCCACCTCAGGCCCCGCCCCCCTTCCTGTGCAAATGAACATTAAGAGTTGGCTGAGATATTGTTTTTCAGGCCTAGTGCACGCCTGGTATGATTTAGGCAAAGTTAGAAATGAGATGTTGAAATGAGGCCATTTCTAAGCTCAGGTGTTTTATCACTCTGTACTATCTCATGCCCTTATTTCATTATGTTAAACTTCCCTTCTTTTCACAAATCTCACTTTTTGTGCTTTTTGCCTTCCCCTTCTCAATGCTTAGAGAGATGGGCTGCCAAAAATCTAATCAGTCCAAAAGTGAGTCCGAGCAGCAGTGGTTCTCAAAATTTTTGCACCGGGACCCACTATTAAGAATGAGAATCTGTCAGGACCCACCGGAAATGATGTCATGACCGGAAGTGACATCATCAAGTAGGACAATTTTTAACAATCCTAGACTGCAATCCTACCCACACTTACCCAGGAGTAAGTCCCATTTACTATCACTGTTAAAAGCATAGCCTGTTAAAAGTTCAGATCTGTAACATTTCCCCAAATGCAGTCAAATAGTAGCATCAAGTCTAATAAATTAAAAATAAAATACTGGCATGAATGGGGACTTACCTAAAAATGGCTCATGACCCACCTAATGAGTCCCGACCCATAGTTTGAGAAACACTGGCCTACAGGATTCTCCATAACATTTAGTTTGGGATATAGAAATATATTTTTGACTAGTACCTGGTGGGGTTGTTGATCTCTTTTATACGGCATATTGTAAAGCGTGCTAAAAAATAAAACATTGCCTTAAAATATTAAGTGGTAACTTAACCGGAGCTTCTGTGTAAAGGGCAGGTTTAAACTTAAAGACAAAAAGAAATTCAAATAAATATATTTTTTTCTGCATGATTAGGAAATGTAAGTGGCACATAATCAACACTGGCAGGATCCCATATTGAGCCGATCCAGAGCTGATTTCAGCCAAATGAATGTGTTTCTTTTCCTCCCCCCTCTGTTCCCTCAAATTAAATCTGAATTCCTGATTATCCAAATGTGGTAGATGTCCTTCAGGCTTTGTGGCTAAATTAGGCTGCACTGTATATCTGATTATAACAGGATTTGCAATAGGAAATGTATTTGCATCTGTGACACAAAGTTTTTTTTTTTTGTGGCTTAAAAAAAAAAATCCAAGTTACATTCTTCCTTGCTCACTCATAGTGGTGACATTTGTAAGCCTTTGCTCATGCCAGGAGTATCTGTAATGGCCCATGTTGATTCAAGATGTCCCTTTATGCACTTCATTTAAAGTAAAACCTTCTTTTTTAATGACATTTCCATTTATTTGGGATTATTGTTTGAAATCCTAAATTAGCATGCTGCACTTGGGGCCTGACAGAGCTATTGCATTTTATGTGGAATTATTTAAGCTTATTGGCTGAGCAAAGGGGCATTTTAAAGCAAATGTAGGTACTTCAGAAAGATACTATCTGGTATTACAACTCAGCTTCTAATAGCAGTTCCTTGGGATACTATAGCAATTTCTTTTAGTTCATAGGAACGCTGGAGTGTGTGTATATACGTATAATAAAAATTACTGCAACATGAATGTATATAGTATTTTCATCAGAATGAGAGTGAAGATTTCTGCCCAAAGGGTATATTGTAATAATATATTAAGTATTATAAACCTAGAGGGGGCACATGATTGAGACATAAAATGATGTATGGGGTGGATAGAGGGACGTTCTTTTCCCTCTCACACATAAGAACATAAGAACATAAGAACAGCCCCACTGGATCAGGCCATAGGCCCATCTAGTCCAGCTTCCTGTATCTCACAGCGGCCCACCAAATGCCCCAGGGAGCACACCAGATAACAAGAGACCTGCATCCTGGTGCCCTCCCTTGCATCTGGCATTCTGACATAACCCATTTCTAAAATCAGGAGGTTGCGCATACACATCATGGCTTGTACCCCATAATGGATTTTTCCTCCAGAAACTTGTCCAATCCCCTTTTAAAGGCGTCTAGGCTAGACGCCATCACCACATCCTATGGCAAGGAGTTCCACAGACCGACCACACGCTGAGTAAAGAAATATTTTCTTTTGTCTGTCCTAACCCGCCCAACACTCAACTTTAGTGGATGTCCCCTGGTTCTGGTATTATGTGAGAGTGTAAAGAGCATCTCCCTATCCACTCTGTCCATCCCCTGCATAATTTTGTATGTCTCAATCATGTCCCCCCATCAGGCGTCTCTTTTCTAGGCTGAAGAGGCCCAAACGCCGTAGCCTTTCCTCATAAGGAAGGTGCCCCAGCCCCGTAATCAACTTAGTCGCTCTCTTTTGCACCTTTTCCATTTCCACTATGTCTTTTTTGAGATGCGGTGACCAGAACTGGACACAATACTCCAGGTGTGGCCTTACCATAGATTTGTACAACGGCATTATAATATTAGCCGTTTTGTTCTCAATACCCTTCCTAATGATCCCAAGCATAGAATTGACCTTCTTCACTGTCGCCGCACATTGGGTCGATACTTTCATCGACCTGTCCACCACCACCCCAAGATCTCTCTCCTGATCTGTCACAGACAGCTCAGAACCCATCAGCCTATATCTAAAGTTTTGATTTTTTGCCCCAATGTGCATGACTTTACACTTACTGACATTGAAGCGCATCTGCCATTTTGCTGCCCATTCTGCCAGTCTGGAGAGATCCTTCTGGAGCTCCTCACAATCACTTCTGGTTTTCACCACTCGGAAAAGTTTGGTGTCGTCTGCAAACTTAGCCACTTCACTGCTCAACCCTGACTCCAGGTCATTTATGAAGAGGTTGAAAAGCACCGGTCCCAGGACAGATTCTTGGGGTACACCGCTTTTCACCTCTCTCCATTGTGAAAATTGCCCATTGACACCCACTCTCTGCTTCCTGGCCTCCAACCAGTTCTCAATCCAGGAGAGGACCTGTCCTCTAATTCCCTGACTGTGTAGTTTTTTCAGTAGCCTTTGGTGAGGGACCGTGTCAAACGCCTTCTGAAAGTCCAGATATATAATGTCCACGGGTTCTCCCACATCCACATGCCTGTTGACCTTTTCAAAGAATTCTATAAGGTTTGTGAGGCAAGACTTACCCTTACAGAAGCCATGCTGACTCTCAGCAAGGCCTGTTCGTCTATGTGTTTTGAGATCCTATCTTTGATGAGGCATTCCACCATCTTACCCGGTATGGATGTTAGGCTGACCGGCCTATAGTTTCCCGGGTCCCCCCTCTTTCCCTTTTTAAAAATAGGCGTGACATTTGCTATCCTCCAATCTTCTGGCACCGTGGCCGTTTTGAGGGACAAGTTGCATACCTTAGTCAAGAGATCTGCAACTTCATTCTTCAATTCCTTAATAACTCTTGGGTGGATGCCATCAGGGCCCAGTGACTTATTGATCTTTAATTTATCAATGAGGTCTGAAACATCTTCTATTTTAACCTCTATCTGACTTAACTCCTCGGTCAGGAGGGGCCGTTCGGGCAGCGGTATCTGCTCGAGGTCTTCTGCCGTGAAGACAGATGCAAAGAACTCATTTAATTTCTCTGCCATCTCTAAGTCTCCTTTTATCTCCCCTTTCCCTCCCTCAACATCCAGAGGGCCAACCGCTTCTCTGGCGGGTTTCCTGCTTCTAACATATTTGAAGAAGCTTTTATTATTCCCCTTAATGTTGCTGGCCATGCGTTCCTCATAGTCTTGCTTGGCCTGGCCTCCCGTATCACCTTCTTACATTTCTTTTGCCACAGTTTATGTTCCTTTTTATTCTCCTCATTAGGGCAAGACTTCCATTTATGGAAGGAAGCTTCCTTGCCCTTCACAGCCTCTCTAACTTGGCTGGTTAGCCATGCAGGCACCCTCCTGGATTTAGTGGAACCCTTCTTTCTTTGCGCTATACACCTCTGCTGGGCCTCTATTACTGTTGTTTTAAGCAGCCTCCATGCACTCTGGAGAGATTGGACTCTTTTTACCCTCCCTTTCAACCTCCTTCTAACCAGCCTCTTCATTTGGGGGAAGTCTGCCCGTTGGAAGTCAAGGGTTTTTGTTAGAGATTTGCCTGGTATTCTTCCCCCAACGTGCAAGTCAAAACGGATCGCAGCATGATCACTGTTCCCCAATTGCTCAGTAACGTTTACATCTCTAACCAGGTCCTGCATACCGCACAATATTAAATCCAGAGTCACCTGTCCTCTGGTGGGCTCCATGACTAGCTGCTCTAAGCCACAGTCATTTAGCACGTCAAGAAATCCGGTTTCCTTATCGTGACCAGAACACAAATTGACCCAGTCAATATGAGGATAATTGAAGTCCCCCATGATTACAACCCTGTCCCTCCTTGTCACCTCCCTGATCTGTTTCCTCATTTCAAGGTCCCCATCCGATTTCTGGTCTGGAGGACGATAGCACACCCCCAGTATTACATTGCTGCACAAGCCTGGTAATTTAACCCACAGAGATTCTACGGTGGAGTCGGACCCACCTTCAATCTCTACTTTGCTGGATTCTATCCCTTCCTTAACATAAACGGCCACCCCACCTCCAACACGCCCCTGCCTGTCCCTCCTGTAGAGTTTATAGCCCGGGATTGCGGTATCCCACTGATTCTCCGCATTCCACCAGGTTTCCGTTATGCCCACTATGTCAATGTTTTCCCTTGTCACCAGACATTCCAGTTCTCCCACCTTTGCTCGTAGACTTCGGGCATTCGCATAAAAGCATTTGTACATGGAATGCCCCAGGATGGGCTGCTTATACGCTCCTTTGTCCCTGCATCCTCTCATTGTGCCAAACCGTCTATCACATCCCATCACGCTACCTTTCCCAATTTCTTCTCCTACTCTGCCTTTGTCTTGTTGTTCTCTAACCTCCCCATCCTCATCCCTATGGGATGAGGAGTCCCGAACCGGATGCCCCTCGGCTCCTGTCGGCCTTCCCCAACACCACCAGAACACAACACCAACACAACACCAGAACAAGGGAACAGCCACTGAAATTGAGTGTTGGGAGAGTTAGGATAGACAAAAGGAATTTTTACCCAGTGTGTAATTAATCTCTGGAATTTCTTGCCATTGGATGTGGTGATGGCACCTGAAGGCCTAGTTGCCTTTAAAAGGAGTTTGGACAGATTTATGGAGGAAAAGTCCATCACAGGTTACAAGTTATGATAAGTATATGCAATCTCCTTGTTTTAGAAGTAGGATGCTCTGAATGCCAGATGCAAGGATGTTGCAACAGGGTGCAGGTATTCAGGAATTCTCAGTTGTCTTGTTTGTCCCTGAGACATCTGGGCCACTGTGAGACGCAGGATGCTGGAGTTAGATGGCCTGATCCAGCAGGGGTCTTCTGATGTTCTCAGGTAGACAGAAGAAAAACCACAAAGGGAAAGAAAAATAAGTGGAGTCAGGGAAAGGCTATGCAATCATTGCAGTTAGCATCCTTAAGCTTAATTACAGAGGGGAAAGAGGATTAACTGCACAATCCTAAACATGTCTCCTCAAAAGTAAGCCCCACTAATTTCAATGGGACTTACTCCCTCTTAAGTGTATACAGGATTGCAGCCTAAACCATAGTGCCAATGCCTTCATTGAAAAGGTAGGTTTTTTTAAAAGGAATTGGTAGGAAATACAGAGGCAGCATCTCATTTAAAAATTGTGGGAGGCATTTCTAAGCATAAGGTCTTAGGGGAAAGGAGAGTCTTCAGGGAACAGGAGATCTTTGGATGCTTGAGTGTGAGGACTGAATGTCACAGGTGGGAGTGTAATGAGATAGGAGAGCTGAGAGGTAGGGAGGAGCAAGGCCATGGAGAGTTGAAGGTAGAAGCAAAGAGCTGGCACTGGATCTAGGAACAAGTAGGAAGTCAGTTTGTATTAAGTCAAATGAGCAGCCAGGCAGTGGCCTGGAGGTTGAGCTGTCACCTTGCCTGAAATAGCTAAGCAGGATCAGCTGCTTGGAAGAGAGACAGATTGTGAGAAGCCATTGGTGTATTTGGGGGGTGGGGAGAGTGTGGAGGAATCAGTTGGCAGAAAATTGATAACATCTTGAGAACCAGTCTGAAGCTTGGTCTGCAAATGCCTATGAGAGCTTGGAGGGTGTGAGGGCCAGCAGCCTGGATGATAACTGCACTATGGAGGGAAGTATCTGGAGAAATGAGGGTTCCATGAGATCTTCTTGTGGAACAGTACAGGTTTCCCTCAGCTATGGGGTTTCAGTTCCCAGAACCCCCAAGTATAGTAAAATCCACAGATGTTTGAATCCATGAATTTTGGAGCCATCTGGACCTTCTGGTTGGGTTTGGGGGCCCTTCTGGTTGGGTTTGGGGGCCCTTCTGCGGGCTAGGGAAGCTACCTGCAGCCTCCCTTGCCCTCTGAAAGCCTTCTGAAGTCTAAAAACTAGGACTTCTGGACCCAACAGGAGCACAGTTCTAGTCGAGTTCATAGAGCTACAGATCACCCATCCCACAGGTTCAGAACCCGCAGGTATTCAAATCAGTGAGTACCAAAACTGTTGATAATGAGGCCCACCCCAGCAGTGTCTTTTCTAGTGGCTGTCTGCTGGTGTTCTTTTGCATCTTTGTAGATTGTAAGCCCTTTTGGGACAGGGAGCCATTAGTTTGATTTTTCTCTGTAAATTGCTTTGTGAACTTTTTTTGTTGAAAAGTAGTATATAAATACTATTAATAATAATACTTGTAAAAATCTAATTTAATATGGGTTTATTAGCCTGCCTATGTAAACCAATGAGAGGCAATACAGTATATAAATACTATAAAATGTAAAAGTGGTCTTAGAAATTTGAAACTTGCTATCTTAACCCCTGCTGTAACACGTTTTGCAAGGAGCTGCCCTTGATAATGGTTTAGGACCCTTTTGAGCATCAGCCGGTATAACACACTATCACTTCCTTCTTGTGCTGTAAGAACACATGGAAGCTACAGCAGCAAAGTACTGAGACAAACAGGCAAGCTTCCTATCTGTGGAAGGAAGAGGCAAGTACTAGCATTATTCTAACTACAAAAGGCCTGAACAAAGAAGGACACTGATTAGCAGGAGTTGGATCTTGGAAGTTAATTCTGTCAAAAATGCAAAGCTTTTTAGCTTTGCTGTAGGACTGAAAGCTGGATGGGCTGCAGTAAAACTCAGCCAGAAACCCAGACTAATCCCAAATTTGAAGAGAAGGGAAAAGCCAATATATAAATATAAGCTGAAAAAGAGCCAGAGTACAGGCTTAGCTAGAGGAAAGTCAGTGTATAAACTTAGTTTAGTCCTACAGTCCATAGCTAACTAAAGTTGTAGGTTCACCCCTCAGTCCAATTTAAAATGCTCAGTTTAAAAACCAGATTTGGAAGCTCTGCACACAAATTTTTATTTTTCAGACATGTTCATTCCTTGAGACCTTACACCACCTTAATTGCCCCCCCTGCACACCCATTGTCACCCTCTCCTGAGAAAAATCACCTTCCCCTAAGTCTACTAATGTAATTTAATTTAGTGTATAATAAGCTAGAAGTGGAGTCATGTCCCCTTCCTTTAAAGGAGGCCTTCAATTCTGATTGGCCACAAAAGGATATTGGAGGCAGATGGCCAGGGGAATAAATTTGGAACTAGTTTACAAGCAAACAAGCTACATGTGGAACTTCTAGTGTTAAGCTAGTAGAGAAGGGGGGTTAACAGGTCAGTTGAATGTTTGTACAAATTGAAGAGTAGGGTGAAGAAACTAAGGACCTAACATTCTTCCCTTCTCAAAGCCCCATACCTTACAATAAAATGCCAATACAATTAAGACTTCCATTCAAACAAGCTATAAAAACATGCTTAACAAAACCAAAGCAAATAAGTAACAATTAGTTATGAAAGCAGAAAGCCAGCAGGGTCATGAATGCTTTTAGTGCATTGCACAGAGTACCCTATATATGATCACCTGGCTGATAGTATATAAGTTGTGGGTGTGTTAGTTGTATAAGGGGTGCCTGATTCTCTCAGGGAGCAAATGGGGTCCCTTGAAGCCAGGGTAACTGAGATTACCCTGGTCTCATTCAGATATGTGAATGAGACCTTCAGAAACCTCATAGAGATGTTCTGGATTGGCACCTCTGCTGCTGTAATTGGAATAATAAGTCTTGAGGAAGGGGGAAGTGTTTCTTTAGAAGGCACTAATTTCTTGAATGATGAACCTGGATTCTCTCATGCAGAGATAGACTCTCCACCCTTGGAGAGCTTATTTTCAATCATGAAAGTACAGAGAGAGATGGATCTACAATAGGTATGTAGACCACATAGTGACTTTGTGTCTACCTGGTTGTGGACATCAGAACCTAGCTTCTTATCAGTGAGTCTCATCTTGGTAAAAGCAAGAATGAAAGCTGAAGAAGTGACTTGTTTGATAAGGGCCCAATCCTATCCAACTTTCCAGTACCAGTGCAGCTCTGAGGTAAGGGAACAAATATTCCCTTACCTTGAGAGGCCTCTGTGACTCCCCCGCCCCTTGCTCCCAGCAGGATGCAGCACAAGCCCTGTTGGCACAACTGCAGTGGTGGAACTTACAAAAATGAAACCTGTGAAAGGTGGTATTTGCAAGAAAAAAAAAATAAAGGTTGCAAAGTCCTGGTTTTGAGAGTCAAAAAGTAGAAAAATCTGAAATGAGCTAAAACAGTGTCTTCCGCTCCTGCTAGGCTCCTTGATGTGGAAAAGATTGCAGACTGAGTGTCATTCTGTCCACTCCCTTGTCAAATATGACTGACAGAGTTTTGGAGAATGTGGCATTAGTGTATGCAAGTTACATGTTTAAAAATATAATTTTTTCTCAAGTTACTTATTTGTCACATTCATTTTATGGAAGACACAGTGCAGGCATGTTGCAGTGTACACTGTTGTGCAGTGATCAGAGATTGAATCTGTTGAAACTGAGTTCAAGGTTGTTGAACTGACTGTTATAGTTGATATCTGAGTTTTGCAGCCTAAGCATCACCCTTTAAATGCTTGGACCTAGTTTAGAAAAAAATGCAGCCAAAGAATGAGAGGGACATAAAACGATGCATGGTGTGGAAAAAGTGGAGAGGAATTCTTTTTCTCTCTCTCATGACGTAAAACCTGCTGTTGCCCAATGGAACAGATTGGCAGGAAAATTTAAGAGTGACAAAAGGAAGGACATCTTCACACATAAATGGAATGGCAGTGGTTCCCAAACTGTATGCAGTGGCACCCAAGGGTGCCATGGCAAACTCACAGAAGTACCGTGAGATGTCCCCATCAGCCTCTTCTTACTGGTGTCCTGGGCGTCAGCAGTTGTGCATGATCTTGCATAATTCAAAATGGCAGTGCTTGTGGACAGGGCAATGATGCTGCCAGCACAGGGCTCTGTGACCACAGGGCGCTGGGACTGCGGTAAGTTTGGGAACCACTGAGATGTGTGATTCACTAGGCCACTAGCCTAAATAGCTTTAAAAGGGGATTAGACAAAACTGAGTAGCAAGTCTATCGATGGCTACTAGTTGTGATGGCTAGAAGCTATTTTTGGATTCTGAGGCAGTATGTTTCTATCAACTGCCAAGAAGCAATTGCAGGAGAGAACTATTTGGGCACATGTCCAGCTTACGGGCTGCTCAGACGCAGCTGATGGGCCTCTGTAAGAAACAGGAAGCTGGATACCTAGACTGATCCAACAGAGCAGTGGTTCCCAAACTTTCCTTGGTCAGGATGTCCCCGCAGCCTCTTCTTCCCGGCTTAGCCAGGTGCCACCATTTTGGATCTCATGAAATTTTGCAAGACCCAAGATGATGGTGCCCAAATTTCACTAGATTTCATGAGATCCAAAATGGCAATGTCCGAGGAACAGATAGGAGGGGCCAGTGGGGTTATCCCATGGCGCCCCTCTGAGTGTGCCGCAATGTCCTAAGGAGTCTTGAAGCGTAAGCCAGTCTGTGGCCATCAAACCTTACCCAGATATAAAACATCTGATAGTGTTGGGGAGTTTTAGGTGGAAAGTGATGGAGTATAACTTGAAAAAATGAGTGATCTAGTGCTAGAGATGTAAAGATAGCAAATAAAGCAACTTTCTATCAACAGCTGTGAAGTTGCACCTCTAATGTGGTGTTGATGCCTAGCAATAGTTATCTGGCTGACTTCAGGTGCAACATGTTACAAGCTATAGATCTAGTGCTATTTTTTTAAAAATCTTGCAGACAAACTGTTATCATTTGTATGCATTGCTAATTCTCTTATCTGCTGTAACTTGAGCTGCACAGTTTGTGGGTTTTACAGATTCATCAAGTGAAACAATTGGGCTAATATTGCCTTCATTTAATTAACTTTAATTTCAAATGGCTTTCTGGAGCGCCTAACAAATGTAACATCTTGGAGATGTTTTGAGTGGATAGATATGGCTTTGTTGTGTGCACATGCCGACACAGCAAGAGCACATCTTGTTAGCATGAAAGGCCCCTTAGTGTTTTTAAAGAGAATATTTTGTTTAGATACTAATGCATGCACTGATTGCCTGTCTGAGGTGGGAGAGGCACAAAACAGTAACCGAGATACTTGCAATGCCTCTAATTCTAAACTCATTTGCTCCTCTAACAAAATGTGCCAGTCTTCAAGACACAGCACTTTTTAAATAAATGCAACATTCATAGAAATGGGCTTAAAACATTTACTCTAAGACTTGGGGGGGGGGGGGGAATGTTCCTTGATTTAGGTGATGTGTATAAATAGGTGATAGAGCTAAGCAAGAAGTTCAACTGATAACTTTCATCTCAAATGCTGGGGGGGCGTGGAAGGGGGTGGAACCTTTTTTTCCATCTTATTTTTTTCATAGACCCCTGCTTTACAGAAATGGTGCTCTGTGTTGCTGAATGACATATCTTTTTTTTTTTTTTTAAACCCACAAGCCCCCTGAAAATGATGCTATAAAGCAGGGGTGCCCAAACCCTGGCCCTGGGGCCACTTGAGGCCCTCAAGGACTCCCAATCCAGCCCTCAGGGAGACCCCAGTCTCCAATGAGCCTCTAGCCCTCCGGAGACTTGCTGGAGCCCGTGCTGGCCTGATGCAATTGCTCTCAGCGTGACGGCCAACTGTTTGACCTCTTGCATGAGCTGTGGGATGAGGGCTCCCTCCTCTGCTTGTTCTTTCAGGTCTGTGATGCAGCAGCAGCAGTGAAGGAAAGGCTGGCCTTGCTTTGTGCAAGGTCTTTTATAGGTCTTGAGCTATTGCAAGACCTTCATTCATTCATATCAGTTCCATCTCTAATATATTCATTTATGTAAATTTATTCAAATTTGAAATGTAAATTAATTCTTTTCTTTCCCGGCCCCTGACACAGTGTCAGAGAGATGATGTGGCCCTCCTGCCAAAGAGTTTGGGCAGCCCTGCTATAAAGAGCCACTGCCAATGAGCTTCACTTCACTTCTGGAAATCCAGTGTTTGGGAGTTGGACTTGGACCTGGAAGATCCAGGATCAAATCCCTGCTCAGCTGCAGGGATTTGATCCTGCAAATGATCAAATCCCTGCATGTCCTGGATGACCTTGGACCAGTCACTATCCCTCAGCCTCACCTACTTCACAGGGTTCTTGTGAAGACGGAAGGAGGGAAGGAATTATGTACACCATCCTGACCTCCTTGGAGGAAGCGCGGTATAAAAACGTAAAAAATAAAGAATGATCACTACCTGTACATTGCTGACTGTATGCATGAGTTTTAGCGGGAGCTTACTTCTGAATGCCAGGTGCAAGGGAATGGTATCGTGCTGTGTGCTTCCAGAGGTATCTGGTGAGCCACTGTGAGTGAGATGCAGGAAGGTGGACTAGATGGGTCCTTGACCTGATCCAGCAGGGCTCTTCTTACATTCTTCTGACTCTAACCTCCTGCTTCATAGGTGGGGTGCCCTTGTCCACAGTCTGGGTGCAACTACAAAACAGATCCTGTCCAGTATCCCCACTGCCATAATTTCATCTGGTGAAGGAACCCAGAGCACAGCCAACCAGGTGACCTCAATAGGGAAGAACAGACTTTGAATATCTAAGAGCATGCACAACCTTTGTATGTGGGAAATAGCTTGGCAAGCTTAAGGCAGAGAAGAGTGGACTTTATTTTTTTATTTTTTTTTTTGAAGAAAGAACCCTATTTGCATCATGTGTTTACATACATGTAATAAATATTCATGAGTACCTTTGATTATTCAGCTGAAGCTTGTGAGTAATTTTTGAAGAGGAAGTTTGCTGGGAAGGCTTTAATTTTCCCTGCCAGCAAGGTAGGGGGATGTGGGGCTTAGCTTGCTCTGAAATGCTTGCATCTGTCTGCCGCCCATAAGGCTGAATGGCACCAAAAAGTGTCGTGTTGAGTTTTAAAATGCCACAAATAAGAGATTTATAGATTTTTCTAAATACATTATTTTAGCTTGACAGCATTAATCATTCATGCTTCCGTCTTTCATTTTTCTACCTGCAATGGATTACTGAAACAGAAAATAACAATGGGAAAGGCTACAAGCAGTATCAAAATGTCAAGTTTGTACTTACAGTTGTATGTGCGTCGACGGGGTCAAGAGCCTCAATTATTTGTATATGTACACAGTGGTACTACATGAAAGGTTATGTCACCTGCAGCTATTTTCTTGCGGATTTAAATAGGACTGATATTCAACTCTACAGTCAGGCACTGACATGGAACATAGAATTGTAAAAGACTGTGAACTCGGGTGGCAGGACCTAAAATATGAACCGGTTGATTGCAAGGTGTAGCTGTGGGCAATCCACATATCATAGTGTTAGTCCTCTAAATTACTTTGTGTTATCCCTGACCTGTTGTTTTCATTTAAACGTAAGTCAGAAATGGGATCAGAGCACTTTTGTTTTTTTAGGGGAAATTGACAATACTTAGTTTATAAGCAAGCAAGGATTTTTTTTTTTCTTCAGGCTGTGCCTTTTTTTTTTTTTAAAGTGCTTTGATTGCGCATGCCAGTGTGGGACTTGCTTCTCAGTAGACACTCATAGGATTGTGCTGTTAAATAAATATGTGGGAACATAATGGAAACAACAGAGGGTTGTTTTTTTGTTGTTGTTGTTGTTTTTTGGTTGCTAAATTTGGGGTTAGAAAAGCAGGAAACTGAATGGGTACAGGTGTTTGAAAATGGTGTTATTTTATACTCAGAAGCAGTGCTTTTTTGTAAAAAGAAAGTTGCAGGAACTCACAGCTTGTTAATCTTTTATTTATTTATTTATAAACCATTTTTTATTGGAGAAATAAAATATTTTTTATGTGCTTCCCCCCTAAAGATTAACTTACTTCTGAGTAGACATGCGTAGGACTGGGCTGTCAATCTCCACATCCCCTTCCCCCTAGCTACTTTTTCTACACATGGGGAAAAATATTGTACAGGTGCACTTGTAGCGTGTAGTATGTAGTGTGGCACTACTTCAAGGAGAGGAAGCAGTGAATGGATTCTGAAAAATGGCTTACATGAGTTCCATGTAGTAAAATTACTCTAAGCAACTGTGGGAGTAAGAACAAAAAAGGAATTCTTACACGAGAGGGTTCCTTAGGTGCACATAGAAACAGCTACGTTTGCAAACAAGCCATTAAATATCGTTTAATTCAGGTATCAGAATACTCTGTGTCTTTGGGAAGGCGCTTGGCATGCAATTGTATGTTCTCTGCTGCCCTGAGCAGCTGCTGTGCATTGCTGGAGAGGAGCTGCAAACACTGACTGGCGGAGGGCATGCTTGTGGGGGAAGGATGAGGAGGATCTCTGGCAAGGCTGGACAACACGTTGTACACATGTAGAATCCCTTTTCACCTGCCCTTAGCAGGTGAAAACGAGTGCAGATATATATCTCTGCCAGAATTAAGAACCCAATCCTAGGTACTCTGAAGTAAGTCTCATTCTAGTCAATGGAGCTTACTCCCAGGAAAGTGCCTAGGATTGCAGCCTAAGAGCCCAATCCTATGCATGTCTACTCAGAAGTCCACTTTAGTGAATGGGGCTTACTGTGGATAGGATGGCAGCCTCAGGGTCCAATCCTGTGCCTGTCTACTCAGAAGTCAGTCCCATTAGAGTCAATGGGGCTTCCTCCCAGGAAGGTGTGGAGAGGACTGCAGCCTCAGAGCCCTTCCTTTGCCTGTCTACTCAGGCTGCAAGGCTATGACACTTTCCCAGGAGTAAGCCCCATTGAACACAATGGAATTTACTTCTGAGTAGACATGCATAGGCTTGGGCTCTCAGGCTGCAAGGCTATGGACCCTTTCCCAGGAGCAAGCCCCATTGAACACAATGAGACTTACTTCTGAGTAGACATGCCTAGGCTCATGCTGCAGATTGGCATGGGGGCTGCACCAGCCAGCTTCCTTCCCCTCCTCCTCCGCCAAGCCAGTCCCTGGGTGTTCCGTGGGTGCTGCAACCCGTCTCCCTGGCTGGATGGCTGTCCGTCCTCCTCCTCCTTGGCACGCGTCCCCCGCGCCCTCCACTGGCTTGGAAGCTGCGCGGGGAAGCAGAGCACGGGGGAGGGGAGGCGAGCTGGGCTCAGGCAAGAGCTTGGGGGTGGGGGCAGCAGGGGGTCATTGTGTGGTCGGGCAGGGGCCAGGCACCCACCCACCCTGCACCCCCAGCACCCATCCAGTGAATGCCTCTGTTTTGCTCCTCCCCAATGCCTCCAAAGGGGAGGGGCCCTTGCAAAAAGGTGCCGGAACTCCATCCCCCCCCCCCCGCCTTCCATTAGAAAAAAAGCCCTGCTCAGAAGTAAGCCCATTGTGTTCAGTAAGACTTAGGCTGTAAGCCTAACTTACTCACTGGAAACGACCCCCACTATAAAAGGGTTTTGGGGTTTTATTGTATATTACAAACAAAGTGAAAATGTTATTGCTAGAAAACATTATGCCAGCGGCACAACTAAGGAGGAGAGGGGACAATTGCTCTGGGCTATAAGCTGCCCAGGGGCAACCTGTAGGGCACCCCGTACTGCTCCATCTGCGATCACTGCTCCCCTTCTCCAGGTCTCTGGCTACTTGCCTGCCACCCCTTGCTCCGCTGCCCTCCCAGTTATGCCCCAAAGCCGATGGGGGGGGGGCAGCAAGCAGCCAGAGACTGTAATTGCAGCTTTTACCTCCAGTGAAAAAGTGGCATTTTAAAATGCCACTTTTTTTACTGGAGCTGAAAGTGGTGATTGTGGTCTCTGGGTCCTTGCTGGCCAGCCTTTTGCTCTGTCACCCTCCCAGTTGCCCCCCCCCCAAAAAAAAAAACCAATTGCAGGTTAAGCTTTTGACTCTCCTTTTTAAAAAAAATCGTGGGGGTGTGACATCACACTTGGAAGTGACATCAAGGGGGCAACATTTCAAACTTTGCCTCGGGCTCCAGAGTGGCTAGCTACACCACTGCATGATGCATTATCAGTTTGACAATAAGATACATCTGCAACTTGTTTAATTGGATTCTAATCTAGTATCTTATAAAAGGACCCCATAATGAGGGGGGAAAAAAGCTGTCTTTGCTCTGCATTTGCTGATGTTTCATGTTAATCTCTCAAGGTTTGTGAGGGTGGGCATTTGATGCTTTTGATTTAGCAGTGACTAGAATACAAGCTGCCAACCACAGATTATTTATTGGTGTATTGTTCTGATTGTCTTTAATTTTATGCAGATTTCCTAACTATCACTCTCATGTCTAAAGTTATTTGACAGCCTGTTATCCTACTTGTATAATCAAGAACGCCCTCCCAGAATACTCTCAGAGGGTATCGTGGAAAGATATATTAACTGCTACACAAGAATGGTGGATTGCAGTTTAAGGCATTTTTCAGGTAGGGCAACAGGGAGGGAGAATATTGGTGAATGGTCCAGTTCAACTTCAAGTTAGAACCTTTTTCAAATAAATGTGTCTTGGATTGGGTTTTTGTGCTTGATCCTATTCTGTTTACTCAGAAGTAAATTCAATGGAGCTCACTCTAACCCAGGTTGGTGGACATAGAATTACAACCTTGATCTGTTAACCTGTAAAATTCTATAGGATTCATTGTTTTGTATCAACAAACTAATGTGGCTACTAAGCTGGAACTTCTCACCATGGAGTAATAATTTCCAGTGCATGTCAATAGCTATGATGTCTAATAACTTACTATTCAGACATTTGTATTTGCACAGTGAACCTCTTCATTGCTTCTGAAAAGATTAGCATTGGTTTCAAGCAATGAATCCTCATGGATTACTGGCTGTCTGATGATAACACAATCATGGAAGCTGAGCTGGTGATGAGAAGCAGCAGTTCACAGTAATGGATGCTAACCAGTTTGAGCATGTGACCTCAGGGTCAATTCCAGGATTGGCCGAGCTATGAAGCTGGCTGCACCCCTCACCTTGGACACCAGGGAGGTAGTGACCGAGTGGAAACATGCCCACCCACCACTCCGCCCCCCCCCCAGTCTGCTACCTGACCAGCTCCCCAGTCTTATGTGTTCAGGCTTAACTGCTCTTGCTTCAGCCTACCATCTCTTCTTGTAAAGTGGTTGACAGAGAATGCTAGAGGTGGAGAGGTTCTGCTCTCAGGATTCTCCCAGCCAAAGCCACTTGACAAAATCTGGTGACAGAGCAGGACAACAAAGGTAGTGAGATACACACAAAGTGTGAAAGGCGTGAGTTGGGGGTATGCCTTGCACAATATGTACAAGGTATTGTACATGTACTGGAGGGTTCATGCGAGTTAGCAGGGAGGGGGAGGAAGAATTGGGGGAGTGTGTAGTGTAATTTCTTGGCAGATTTTTTTGGGCCACTACACCCAACGTACACAACAATCAGTTCACATTTTTATACCGCCAAGGAGTACGGGGCATGTACATGGTTCCTTCTCTCCTTCTGTCCTCACAACAACCCTATGAGGAAGGTGAGGCTGGGCTGAGAGAGCCTGGCCCAAGGTCACCCAGGAAGCTTTGTGGCTCAGTAGGGATTTGCACGTGGATCTTCCAGGCCAACTCCAGAACCACTGCATTGTCCTGGCTTATGCGAGTAGGAACTTGGATTTATTTCATAATACCTGCCTCTATCATTGTAGTTGTGGTTAATAGTTGGAGTGAGAGATCCGGTTATTGGAATCAGAAGTTTGTTTGCATTCAGTTTTTCTATAATATTTCAAGCTCATGCTTCATTTCCTGTGTAGCAGGAAAGGCTCTAATCATTTGTCCCCTCTGCAAGCTTGAACCAACAATTGCAATTTATCCTGGAAGGAAAGCTCCCATTAGTGTCAACACAGGGTTAAAGAATAGTTGGAGAGGGTCCTGCTCTGTACCTCCCACACTGTGGCCCCAGTCCAGACCAGCGTCTCCTACGTTTGCTATTTATCTCAACTAGAAGAGCACACAGGTGTCAGACTAAACATTTAAAGTGGAGTTGGATGATAAAACGAAGAATTTTTTGAACAAATGCATTCAACGGATTTCAATATGCATGCCTTTCTTTCAGCACTGAATAGAAACACCTTATTCTGCGCTGCGGTGACAAATATTGGTTCAACATGGTTCTCCTGGGAGATAATTTAACCACGCAGGCAGCTGAAGTTTGTCAGGCATTAATAACAGTGGAGTTTATTCCCAATATGTTATCTTTTTATCAGAAGCATTAGTCCCACATCATCCATACCCTAAATACTGGCTATAAAATATATTATAAGAGGTATCACAATCACCCAAGGAGGAGATGTATGTACAGAGGCGTTGGGCCCTTTTCATCAAAAGTAACTACCCAGCATTTCAGCTCCTTCAAGAAAAAATGTATCTAGTGATAACCGATATACAGAGACACACTGATAAACAAGATACATTCACAATTCTTTCATTACTACATTCCTTGACAAGATAAACAGCATTTTGTTGAATATTATAACAATGCTACAACCAAGCTGAGCTACTGCCCCGGAATGCTGAAAAATTTGTACTGAACTACACTCCATTTTCAGTAGGCTTATAAATAGTTACAGTTCTCTGCACTATAACAGTCTATGTACCATATTGTGAAAGACTCCATAGTTTTGTATTGGCGTGTCCAGTAAAATTATACTAATTGCTGATTATTGCATTTCTCATAAGAGTACAGGAAGCTGCTATACAGTTCAGAATGTAACCCTTGATCCATCTAACTTGCAATCCCATGACAGGAGAGCGAATGGGAGTACATCACCAGTGATGGGACCTTTTCAGTCTTTGGAATTCCCTTCCACTGGAGGTTCCTGTACTGGGGATTTTAGGGTTCGCCTGGTTAGATGGGCTGATGTTTGTGAACCCTTGGCTGGTGCCTGATCTGGCTGACCCCTGCCACCACACTGGTCACTTTCGAGATCTGGGGAAATACCAGTTTTTGAAGATTTTCTTACACAAACAACTGCAGTGAAAGGCCTGCAAAACATTGTGTCTTCTACTGGCATCTGTTTCTCTCTGTAAGACATCCTATGAGGATAATCTCTTCTGAGCTAACATGAGCTACAAGATGGACTGTGATTCTGGGTTTTGAAATTGTCTTGGCAGCTGTTCACCTGTTGCATAGGTCTGTAACTTTCCAAGGGATTCGTCCCTCGATCCTGTCAAGACAGGAGAAGAGAGATTTGAAATATACAGAAAGTCATCCCTGCTTTTCTTCTGTGATAATCTCCTTTCACAAGGAGCTCACTTCTGAAGCCTGACTTTACTGATGGGAAGAGACAGCTATAGCTTTGGCCTTAAGAATTTTTCTGCTTTGGTTGGAGTGCGGGACTTTTCTTGGGGTCAAACCCACGATTGCCTGAGCTCTACTCTGTTTCAACTTGGCTTCAGTGGGTTCTTTTTCTTGCTCCTTTTAGTGCCGTGACTAGGGTAGGCCTCTGCTACAATGACAATATTGTGTGCAGCGTGACCCATTTGGTACTGCATTCTGGAATAAAGATGCATGGGACCATCCTGAAAAAATGTTCCAAACATCCTGAGAAATGTTCCTCGTGCAGATGCTTTGCCAAAGTGGACTTCTCTTCCTCACTTGCTTCAAATCTGCTCTACGTGAAATGAGTAGAACTGTACAGGATAGAGCAGAAAATGAGTTAACTGAGCTTAAAGGTATCCCACCCAGAATATAAAGGTGAGCTCTACCATTTTCAAATATTGCACCTGCCCATGTCTTCAGTGAACATCAGAACAGAAGACCTGCTGGATCAGGCCCAGGGCCCCTCTAGTCCAGCTTCTTGTATCTCATTGTGGGCCCAATCCTAGCCAACATTCCAGCACCAGTGCAGCCATAATGCAGCCTAGAGGCAAGGGAACAAATCTTTCCATACTTTGAGGAGGCCTCTGTGACTGCTTCTCCACCACAGGATGCAGTGCACGCCCCTTGAGCACAGCTGCACCGGTGTTGGAAAACTGGATAGGATTGGGCTCTGTGGCCCACTAGATGCCTCAGGGAGCATATAGGACACCAAGAGACCTGCATCCTGGTGCCCTTCCTTACATCTGGCATTCAGATATTGCCTACTTCTAAAATCAAGAGGTTGCACATACCCATCACTGCTTGTAACCTGTGACAGACTTTTCCTACAGCAATTTGTCCAGTTCCCTTTTAAGGGCATCTAGGCCAGATGCCATCACCATAAGAACATAAGAATAGCCCCACTGGATCAGGCCATAGGCCCATCTAGTCCAGCTTCCTGTATCTCACAGCGGCCTACCAAATGCCCCAGGGAGCACACCAGATAACAAGAGACCTCATTCTGGTGCCCTCCCTTGCATCTGGCATTCTGACATTCTGAATGCATCTGGCATTCTGCATCTGGCATTCTGCCACCACATCCTGTGGCAAGGTTCCACAGTTCCACAGACTAATTACATGTTGGGTAAAGAGATTTTATTTTGTGACTCTTCTTTCTACAATATCTCCCCTTTCTCTAGATAGTAATTTTATTTTTTTTTTGGGGGGGGGCATTGTAAAGCATTAAAATGTAATATACCACAAGGGATAATATCAATATCAAGAATATATATATTTTTTAAAATTTACTAAAAGCAAAAGAAAATAGCCAGCCAACCAGCACCACAGTTTTAAACATTGTGGAAAATTAAAATCAGGAGGTGTTGGCTTGAATCTGGAGTCATATGAATGAGATCTTGCTTGTGCAATTGGGCTTTCTTGGTTCTTCTTCACCTTAGCTATTTTTAATTCCCTGAAATGTTGACTCCTGACAGTCTGGGCAGCCAGGGAACGTAATGAGATGTGGCACAGGGGGCTTGCAACCAGAAAAGGACAATGATGCAAAATTAGGGACCCCTGCCTTGCATAAGCACCTTCCACTCGTGAGAAGCTATTGGTTTTCAATTCGTGGAAAAGCATTTTTGTACAGGAAAGTATACACCAGCTCCCAAAAGGTTAGTGGTGAGGTAGACCCCAAATATATTTCCTATAAAGAAGTATTCTCTGAGGAGAAGTCCATTACTGAGAGCCAAACTTGATGGGGTGCTGATTATATGAGTGTGAACTCTGTCTGTGTTAATGCAAATAGCAGCTGTTAGGGGGGCATTTGGAATCAAGACCATTACTGGAGCAAGGGGCTCTCGTGTCTTCCTCTCTGCTCTGTGTTTCTGATCCTTATTGGGGCTCTGCACTGCTGCTCTTTCTATTAAGAACACACAGGCCCCAATCCCACAGTAGGCATATCGTAAAATCATGTTCTCACAGCACAAACCTATGCCTGTCTCCTCAGAAGCAAGCCCGTCTTATTCAATAGAGCTTACTTGCTCTAAGGGTGCATGGGATTGCAGTCCAAGTCTCTTTTTGGCAACAGATTGTGTTTGAGGAGGAATTTTATTCAGAGTGAGAAACCAAAAATGAGGAAAGATACATAATTTAATACCAAAGTGGGACACAATTTTGAGATCTCAGATTCTTGTTTCTCTTCCCACTGCAGATGCCAACTTGAAAATTTGAAATGTTAATAAGTTGCTGTACAAATATGGAACAGACAACATAACATTTTAACATTTTTGGATAGCGGAGGAGAAAGTGATTTTCTGGGCTAAATCTTTCAAGATTCATGCTACCTGGTGTAGATTTACTCTCTGGTATTTACTGTTGTATTTTATAGCATGTTACAATATTTGTTTTCTCTTTGTCTTGTTACTTACTGTTTATAAATGTTGTGTATTTATAAAGACTTTATACACACACACACACACACACACACACACACACACACACACACACCCCTTTATACACATACACACCAGAAGGATCTTTAGTATTTAACATGATATACCTTCTGGGTTGTATTTCTTTTTAATCATCTCCGCCATTAGGGATATGCAAGCACCCCAGTATTTGGTGGGGTGACACCAACCTGACATCGTGGCACTTTTGCATCTGTTCCAAGTGAATGTCTGCAAAAGTGGGAGGCTTTCGGCATGATCAATTGCATGTCTCTTGCAAAGTGAGAGATTGCATATGACCATGAAAGATTGAACCTGGTTGAGTATAGAACACTCTCCAAGGTTCAAATGGAAAAAGACGTCTGCAAGTGGTCCATTTGCTCACATACGTTAAAATGTCCGGGTTCATGTTCATTCCTGTCTTGATTCTGTTTGGAAGTGTTCAAGGAGAGGTCGATATTGCAAGCACCCCTGGTAGAATGCTTGCAACATCTTTTCTGCTCCCCCCCCCCACTGTCATTGTTATACAGCTGGGGTTCCATTCCAAAACGATAAAAGGAAGTGGCTACCAAATCGGTGGAAAAATAGCTTTATAGACCTACTTCCAGGTTTCTTACTTCTCCATTGTTGCCCCAGAATGTATTGGTACAGACCAGCCATTTTCAACCACTCTGCTGTGGCACACTGGTGTCTGCAGGTGTGCTGCGAGAGTTTGGGGGAGGGTCATTTGTTAGTAGGGCCAATGGGGATGTGAGCTCCCTACCAACAGCACAGTGTGCCTTGTCAATTGTCAAGAAACAAAAAGGTGTACCAGGACAATTTTAATACCTTGTCAGTGTGCCGTGAGACGAAAAAGGTTGAAAATCACTGGTATAGACACTATACTGAATTCAGCCAGTAAATGGGGTGAATAATGGAAACTAATCGAATGAAATTATAATAATTATTTAACAGAGAAAAGGTAGGAAATTGGATTTTGGTGCCTTTTTCCCTGTTGCAAAGCATTTAAAGGTGGACCCCGGTATCAGTGATGAGTCAAATCAGTGGATGCCAAGGTCCCACCTGTATCAATATCTGCTTGGTTGTGTTTTACCAAAACTGGGGTATACAGTTGGCCCTCAGTATATGTGGGAGTTATGTTCTTGGAACCTTTGTTGATGCTGAAATCTGCAGAGAACGGGATCTGCAGGTGGGCCTCTTAAAGGACCTCCAGGTGCAATTGGAGGTGCCCTCTGGTTTATTCTGGAGGTATTCTGAGGCCCAGAGAGGCTGGTTGTGTCTTCTCCGGGTCTCAGAAGGCTTTTCCAAGGCCTCTAAAAAGCATTTCCAGTTTTTAAAAAAGCCAGAAGAGCATCATAGAGGTTTCAAAAACCTGCAGCTAAAAAGAGTCCACCTGCAAATAACAGAAACAAACAGTGCAGGTACAACCTGTGAACAGAATCTATAAATATAAACCCAGGTACTGTCATTCAGCCATTCTGTGTCTAGGTACAGCAGGACCTACATATAGCACAATCTAAAAGAAAATGATGCGGTTAACCTTCAAGAAACTAAGCAGTGTAGTGTTGCAATCCAGTGCAAACTTGTCTGGGAGTAAACCCCATTGAACAGAGTGGTATTTACTTCTGAGTAAACATGCAGAGGATGCACTGTTGGTTGAGTCACTGCTAGCTATGCTGCTTTAATTTCCATGGAAGAAGCTGGGATTTAAACATGCTAGATAAATAAAATTGTGGACCATACATTTATTTTGGCTTGAGCTGCTTCCTTCCTTCCTTTCTCCTCTTTTCTTTTTTTTTTTAAGTCAGGTAACTACAGTGTAAGTGAAATGTTCTTTCCATTTTCTCCCTAGGACTCCCCCAAGGTCTACAGTTTTCTTTTCCAAAATAGTTGCCATTAAATATGCTGTATGTCAGTGCAGCAGTGAGGTGGTTAATTTTGACTGAATATTATGCTATATAACCACTTGGCATTTAACTTGAAAAATGGCTTTCTGCTTCACCTGTCAGCAGCCCAGTTCTCATCAAATAAGTGAGTGAGAAAAATTTTCAAATTTCAATTTCCTGATGCTATTAGACACTACTTCTTCCATACTTAAACAGTTTAGCAGCGCATGTACATGTTTTGGTATTCATGCCATGCGCCGCACTACATGCTATTACAATAGCTTTTTTGTTTAAAGGGTAAGGAGATGCGTGGATCTTTATCTTGGGGTTAGAAAAATGTATTGCAGGAACATGGCCAATCAGGTTTCTGAATAACTTTGTAACATAGTACCATAACCCTGATGTAGTGTTAGGAATTTAAACCACTCAGCAGCTCTGACTCCCCGAGAAGCATTTGGAATGAGCATCGCAGCATACATCAGAATTTCAGTGCACTGAGGACCGCTTGTACTGTGTGTGTAGCAGATTCTGATTTGGAAGAAAACCCACATGAGGTGACTGGTGAACATGATGTCCTGCATTCAGAAGAGGCAGTGCAAAACTAATGAACATGTGTTGCTGATGCATTCATGTGTTGTGTTCTGACCTCCCTAAATGGAATAAAATTTGGCGTTTGGGGGGCCGCATAGTGGTACAAGGCACAAGAAAAACAATGGGCAGAAGAATATACAACTTGAAGCAGTGTTCTTGAGTAGGTGAGACAGGACTTGGGAATAGGTTGTGCAGTAATGTATCTAGAGTATGGCAGCTGTGGACACATGCCCTTGGTACCACTTGAAGGGTGCCACAGAGCAGAAAGAAGGGGGGGGAGAGGTCAGCCAGCCACATCACAAAGCCGCAGCCATCACTTCATATTTTGGCACCCCTTCAAGTGGGATCTTGGTGCTGTGCTGCCTTGGCTTCTCTCCTGGAGAGTGGCTTCCAAAGGAGAAGCTGGAACAGCATGGCAGTAAGATAGCCAGGCCACTCTGCACTGCCGTCTCCTCTTTCAGTGACTTTGCAATCCTGCAGCTGTGCTGTGCCATGCTGCTCTAGCCTCTACCCTGGAGGCCAGCCTCCAAGGGAGAAGCCGGAATGGCGCAGTAGCAAGACTGTCAAGCTACCCATCGCCAATCTGGGAGCAAACCCGAATGTGATGTATCACTATGCCACAGCCCCAGGCCTAGATACACCACTGGGGTTGTGACCTGATTTTGGGTGGGTCATGGTAGCAATAGCACTGCCATCTTGTTTTGAAGGTCTGTCCTGCAGTCTGAACAGTAGTCAGGGCTAGGGTGGAGGTAGACGAAGGAAATCCCCTTGAAAACTTTAGCTCTGAAGGGATTGCTTTGGCCAAATCATCAAGTCACTCTCCTCCACCAGCTTTCCCCAGTCACAATGCTCGCTGTCTCGCCTTGCTTTCTATTTCTCTCTTTTTCCTTCTTCAAAATTGAGAACATGCTACGGAACAAGGGAACGTTTGGGCCTCTTCAGCCTAGAAAAGAGACGCCTGAGGGGGGACATGATTGAGACATACAAAATTATGCAGGGGATGGACACAGTGGATAGGGAGATGCTCTTTACACTCTCACACAACACCAGAACCAGGGGACATCCACTAAAATTGAGTGTTGGGAGAGTTAGAACAGACAAAAGAAAATATTTCTTTACTCAGCGTGTGGTTGGTCTGTGGAACTCTTTGCCACAGGATGTGGTGACGGCGACTGGCCTGGACGCCTTTAAAAGGGGATTGGACAAGTTTCTAGAGGAAAAATCCATTACGGGGTACAAGCCATGAGGTGTATGCGCAACCTCCTGATTTTAGAAATGGGCTGTGTCAGAATGCCAGATACAAGGGAGGGCACCAGGATGAGGTCTCTTGTTATCTGGTGTGCTCCCTGGGGCATTTAGTGGGCCGCTGTGAGATACAGGAAGCTGGACTAGATGGGCCTATGGCCTGATCCAGTGGGGCTGTTCTTATGGAACACTCTGGGTCGCTACCACAAAGTTAAGGCTCCACTAGGGTTGGGGGGGGCTAAAAACGTGGAGCTTGCCCTGATGCTGTCAATGCTAAACACTTCTAAGTTCCATTGATTTCAGTGGGAGAGTTAAGTGCCTGCTTAAATCTCCTACGAAACCATTGGGACTTAAAATTAACTTTGACTGGATGTTGCCCTGATGTTTTTAATGTAATGCCTTACCTAATTTTATTTATTTTTATGGCCCACCGAAAGGGCTGGTGCTCATTATCTAGATAGCTTTTTGATTATAAATTTATTTATGCCTCTTTACCTGAAGGGAAAGGTGCCGATTATTCTTAGTTATTTAGAATTTCCAATTTATAGCTTTGTAAGCTTGATTATAATATTGCGGCATGACAAGAAATCTAACTCCCAGCACAAGGCAAGCCCAAGAACCAACCCGTGCTAATTAGATTTTCATTTTTGTTTTAAACTTCTTTATTTGTCTTAGTATTGATAAATCCGTGCACATTTTTTCTCAATAGGGAAAGAATGCACCGTGTGCCCAATATTTCTTCCCCCCTTCACAGAGGACATTACTTTTTATTACTCTCTACATTGTGCTCAAATTCGGATTTTATAGTTGTAAAACATCAAGCATCATTTGAAATAAGAGCTGATGGTAAATCTCGACTGATTTCACCATGATTATGTTTATTTTATTTATTGATCACCGTGCATCCCAGCTCGAGATAGATCTACAAATTTAAGGACAGTACTATCCTGAAAATATTAACACATTTAGTGGAAAAGATCCACAAAGTATTTGTTGCCGTGGCAGACTGCTGGTAGCCGTGGGGCAAAGACGTGCCCTTTCCCTGCCCCCCCCCGCAGCACCCACACTGCTGCTATGGTTCACTGGGTGCTATCACAGACACCAGTTCTGGGGTCAACCCCTCCAGATATAACCTGTGATGGGTGGGCAGAAGGCCTTGAGCAGTGCCTGTTGGACAACCTCATGCCATTCTTTCTGGGGGGAAATGCAGAAAAGTCAATGTGGCAGCCATTTTATAACATGTAAATTGCTCTTCAGAGTCCGAGAGCCAGTTCGCACATGCATGTTCATCACTTGATGATTTCGGTCTCAAGTAACAACTTGTACACTGCTGGAGAGAGACCACTCTGTGGCCCCCCAGTGTGGAGCTGAGTCTACTGATAGATGCTCATCCTTGAATTAGAAAGTGGCAACAAAGTGGTTCATGCATTCAGTTGTGTGTGCTGTTACCCTTCCTCAGTTTGGGGTGGGGCATTCCAGATTCTCTGATTATTGGAGGGAATGTAGAGGATTCTTAATTATATTCAGAAGCCCCCAATTGTAGCCAAATCGTGCCTGCTTTGTAGCCAAGGGATCTCCCACAAAAGGTCAGGGGCAGGCCCTGTTTGCTGCTGGCTGTTTTTTCTAGAGCGGTACTAATGCAACAGCTATGTTACATTCTTGTCTTTGGATTTCCAGAATCTGTCATAACTTTGCCCATGTGCAGTTTGCTTCCATGTTCAGTTTGCATCTTCCTCTTTTACAGGTTTACCAACGTGCAGCAGTGCATACGAATGTTGATTAAATCACAGCATACACTCAAAGAAAGGAAACTTGATGCGGCGATTGTGCAGTTGCCAGGCTTTCATCAGTCTTGATGTATGCACGATCATATCACAGTTTTTGTCTTGTGCTGTGACGGTATTGGTGTTGGTCTGTGCTCCTGTGCATTGCTAACCTGCAAGAGAAAAGGAAGGGAGAAGCCAAACTGGACACTTGCCACCTCAGAAAACCTCAGAAAACAAGGGGAATCTTCTCATCCCTAGGACAGTACTGCTTGAACCAGTCCAGGAAATGTAACTTTTTGAATACAACAGCTCTAATGTAGGACAGAACTAGCTGTTCAGGGGCCGGGATGCATCACAATGGTGCTGTCACTTCTCCTCTGCAAAATGCAAGTGAGGGAGCTATTTGGAGTAGACAAGCAGAAACACAAGTTCAACGCATGTTGGCCAACAAATATCTAGTCCAGTACTGGGACTTAGGCACAGAAGCAATAGCATGCTGGTGGGAAGGAGTGCAGATACTAGAGGGGGGCAACCAGATGCTGGCGAGATAGGAGAGGACCAACTTGAACCCCCGCCCCCCAGTGCTAGTAGCAGTAAGAGTGTGAATTGGCCGAGACACTTATGCCACTGTACCCAACAACCCAGCTATCCAACATGCAAAATCACCTGCATAATTATAGAGACTATTAGAAGATGCTCCCACTGATGAATGGGGAGGCTGGGAAGAGACAGTCTGCTGCCCCTCATTTTGAGAGTGCATAGTGGCCCAACGTCCTACAGGAGACACGGTGCAGGGTTCTGTCCCAGGGCCTCCAACAACTTGGCCACAATGGGGACAACATTGATGTAGCTATAATGCTAAATGTATTGATGAGGTTTTGTGTAGGCTTGTACATGCATGCAGGGAGAATGAAATTGGTGTGAGTGCAATACGTGTGGATATAGCAAACATTTTTGTTGAACAGTGGTATATATATATATATATATATATATATATATATATATATATATATATATATATTGGCAACCTTCAGTCTCGAAAGACTATGGTATCGCGCTCTGAATGGTAGTTCTGGCACAGCGTCTAGTGTGGCTGAAAAGGCCAATCCGGGAGTGACAATCCCTTCCACACCGGGAGCAAGTGCAGTCTGTCCCTGGTCTGTCTCCCTGACTATGGGCCTTCCTTCTTTGCCTCTTAGCCTCAGACTGTTGGCAAAGTGTCTCTTCAAACTGGGAAAGGCCATGCTGCACAGCCTGCCTCCAAGCGGGCCGCTCAGAGGCCAGGGTTTCCCACTTGTTGAGGTCCATCCCTAAGGCCTTCAGATCCCTCTTGCAGATGTCCTTGTATCGCAGCTGTGGTCTGCCTGTAGGGCGCTTTCCTTGCACGAGTTCTCCATAGAGGAGATCCTTTGGGATCCGGCCATCATCCATTCTCACGACATGACCAAGCCAACGCAGGCGTCTCTGTTTCAGCAGTGAATACATGCTAGGGATTCCAGCACGTTCCAGGACTGTGTTGTTTGGAACTTTGTCCTGCCAGGTGATGCCGAGGATGCGTCGGAGGCAGCGCATGTGGAAAGCGCTCAGTTTCCTCTCCTGTTGTGAGTGAAGAGTCCATGACTCGCTGCAGTACAGAAGTGTACTCAGGACGCAAGCTCTGTAGACCTGGATCTTGGTATGTTCCGTCAGCTTCTTGTTGGACCAGACTCTCTTTGTGAGTCTGGAAAACGTGGTAGCTGCTTTACCGATGCGCTTGTTTAGCTCGGTATCGAGAGAATGAGTGTCGGAGATCGTTGAGCCAAGGTACACAAAGTCATGGACAACCTCCAGTTCATGCTCAGAGATTGTAATGCAGGGAGGTGAGTCCACATCCTGAACCATGACCTGTGTTTTCTTCAGGCTGATTGTCAGTCCAAAATCTTGGCAGGCCTTGCTAAAACGATCCATGAGCTGCTGGAGATCTTTGGCAGAGTGGGTAGTGACAGCTGCATCGTCGGCAAAGAGGAAGTCACGCATACATTTCAGCTGGACTTTGGATTTTGCTCTCAGTCTGGAGAGGTTGAAGAGCTTTCCGTCTGATCTGGTCCGGAGATAGATGCCTTCTGTTGCAGTTCCAAAGGCCTGCTTCAGCAGGACAGCGAAGAAAATCCCAAACAAGGTTGGTGCAAGAACACAGCCCTGCTTCACTCCGCTTCGGATGTCAAAAGGGTCTGATGTGGAGCCATCGAAGACAACAGTGCCCTTCATGTCCTTGTGGAAAGATCTGATGATGCTGAGGAGCCTGGGTGGACATCCAATCTTGGGGAGAATCTTGAAGAGGCCGTCTCTGCTGACCAGGTCAAAAGCCTTTGTGAGATCTATGAAGGCTATAAAGAGTGGCTGTCGTTGTTCCCTGCATTTCTCCTGCAGTTGTCTAAGGGAGAATACCATATCAGTGGTGGACCTGTTGGCTCGGAATCCACACTGCGATTCTGGATAGACGCTCTCTGCAAGTACCTGGAGCCTCTTTAGTACAACTCGGGCAAACAGCTTTCCTACAACGCTAAGGAGAGAGATGCCGCGGTAGTTGTTGCAGTCACCCCTGTCACCTTTGTTCTTGTACAGCGTGATGATGTTTGCATCCCTCATGTCTTGAGGTACTCCACCTTCTCTCCAGCAGAGACAGAGGATTTCATGCAGCTCAGTGACGATGATCTCTTTGCAGCATTTTAGGACTTCAGCAGGGATGCTGTCTTTTCCAGGTGCCTTGCCAAAGGCAAGGGAGTCCAGGGCCACGTGAAGTTCTTCTAGGGTTGGTTCACTGTCAAGCTCTTCCAGCACAGGCAGGCACTCAATGTTGTTCAGTGCTTCTTCGGTGACTACATTTTCTCTGGAATATAGCTCAGAGTAGTGCTGCACCCAGCGTTCCATCTGCTGCGCCCGATCCTGGATGACCTCGCCTGTGGCAGACTTCAGAGGGGCAATTTTCTTCTGTGTTGGACCTAGGGCCTGCTTGATACCATCATACATCCCCTTGATGTTGCCCGTGTCAGCTGCTATCTGTATCTCGGAACAGAGCTGGAGCCAGTAGTCGTTAGCACATCTCCTGGCAGTCTGTTGGACTTTGCTGCGAGCAGTTCGGAGGACCTGCAGGTTGCGCTCACTGGGACAGGCCTTGTATGCTGCTTGAGCTCTCCTCTTTTCCTCAATGACTGGTGTCAACTCCTCAGAGTGGGCTTCAAACCAGTCTGCCGCCTTGTTGGTCTTCTTGCCGAATATGGACAAGGCGGTGTTGTAAACGGTATTCTTGAAATGTTCCCATCTGTTGGATGCGTTTGCGTCGGCCGGGCCTGGAAGAGATTCCTCAAGCGCTTGTGCAAATTCCTCCACTTTTCTCTGATCCCGGGTCTTGCTGGTATCAATGCGAGGTCTTCCTTCCTTTTTCGTGTGATACAGTCGCTTTGTTTGCAGTTTCACTCTGCTGCACACCAGGGAGTGGTCAGTGTCGCAGGCAGCACCATGATAACTGCGTGTGATCTTGATGCTGGGAAGGCTGGAGCGTCTGGTGAGGATCAGGTCGAGCTGGTGCCAGTGCTTTGATCTTGGATGTCTCCAAGAGACTCTATGTTGGGGCTTTGTGTTGAAGAACGTGTTGCTGACACAGAGACCGTGATGACAGCAAAACTCTAGCAGGCGTTGGCCATTTTCGTTCATCCTCCCAGTGCCAAACTGACCTAAGCAAGTGGGCCATGAACTGTTATCAGCACCAACTCTAGCATTGAAATCGCCGAGGATGAACAATGGCTCTTTTACAGGGATTTTCTTGACAGTGGTGGCCAGGTCATCATAGAATTTGTCTTTGGCTTCTGCTGGAGACGACAGAGTCGGTGCATAAGCACTGATGAGAGTGATAGGTCCTGCTGATGACTGGAGCTGCAGGGACAAAATTCTTTCACTTCCCACAGTAGGTGGGATGATGGATTTCAGCAGGGTATTTCTGACCGCAAAGCCAACGCCATGTTCCCTGGTTTCGTTTGGTGGTTTTCCCTGCCAGAAAAATGAGAAATTTCTCTCCTTGACAGATCCGGAATCTGGCAGCCTAGTCTCTTGAAGGGCGACGATGTCCATCTGCAGTCTGCTCAGCTCCATGTCGATGACAGCTGTTTTGCGTGCGTCGTCTATTTCTTGCAGGTCATCAGAGAAGCCAGGTGTCATTGTCCTAACGTTCCAGGTGCCCAGCTTTAGGGCAGTAGTTTTCTGTTTTCTGTTGCATGGTGCACAGTTGTCGATCCGCTTGTCGGTTTTCACCCTAAACCCCACGCACCCCATGAGGTTAACGGACCGTGGCGAGGCAACACCTTACTGGCTGGGGACTGCCCAGCTTAAGGCGGGCGGTAGCTGCCCAATGAGATGCAATGATCTCTCCCACCGTCGGAAGCAGCCCCTGGCGTCATGCTCTACGCCAATCGAGCAAAGACTTATAACCGGTAAACTGCTGCTTCCTGTGTTGTGCCGACGCCGTATGGCGAAGTTGGAGTGTCCTCCCCAGTGCGCGAAGCCTGGGTAAAGAAGGTATGGAGGATAGGCTGTTACCCATGCAGCAAATCCCCCCTCTCCACGTCGCTGGAATGGTCCAATGGAAAGGCAGAAGCCAATACGGTTGGTTCCAGCGGCGTCGCAGGAGTTGCCAGAACGTGACTGTGTTCAGCCATGAACTGCCTAAGGGACTCCGGCTCCTGATTTTGCCTCGAGGTTGACTCCTGAAGCCTTTTCCAGAACTGGATGTAGCCACAAGGCAGTGGAGGTTTGAGGTCAGAGTTTCCTTCTCTTAGATGAGCTGCCTTCCTAGGCTGACGAGTCCCATCTACCCGGTGGCTGTTTAGTCGCCTCTTACGACAAGTACAGCCAAACTGAGGGCCTATTCTTAGCCCCAGCCCCCAGGGACAGAACAGTTCATAAGAGCATAAGAACGTAGAAGGAGCCCTGCTGGATCAGGACAAAGGCCCATCTAGTCCAGCCTCCTGTATCTCACAGCGGCCCACCAGATGCCTCAACAAGAAACCTACATCCTGGTGCCACTCCCTCGCACCTGGCATTCTGAGGAAGCCTACCTCTAAAAGGACTCAGGAACCTCCCAGTCAGACAGTGCAAGAGCGGGGAAGACCTGGTGGGATTTAGTGATTGTCTCAGGTTATGAAAAACAAACTGGGAGTCACAAACACACTGGGGAAAGAGCCAGGAGTCAGTCCAGGAATTAGGGTGAAGAGAGCAACCAGGAGCAACTTAAAGCTCCTGGAGTTGTCCACAGCTAAGAGTCCTTGTTGCTCAAACCAGCAGCCACCCCCAGACTGGAAGCCTTTCCTAGCCTTCCTGTCTAGGGCAGCCCAATTCTCAGTCCGGTAGGCAAGGCTAGGATGTGCTCAGGAGTTGTTTTTTTTTGTCCAGCTGGAGTCATGAGCCCAGGCAGGTCCTGACAAAATGTTCTAAACCCCAAAATAAAATAAACTGATGGGCGGGTGAGAGAGACGTCGACCAGTGAATTGATGATCAGTGAACGGGAGACGGCTGAGAGACAAGTATTTCTGCACTGCTTTGAACTCACTGAATCAGTGTATAGAAATCCAGGAGAATTAAGGGGGGGGGAGGAAAGTGGTATATAAATACAGTGTTATTATTATTTAATAATGATGATGATGATAACAATAATGTAGAGCTGGATGAAATACCGAGCTAAACAAACGCATTGGTAAAGCAGCTACCACGTTTTCCAGACTCACAAAGAGAGTCTGGTCCAACAAGAAGCTGACGGAACATACCAAGATCCAGGTCTACAGAGCTTGCGTCCTGAGTACACTTCTGTACTGCAATGAGTCATGAACTCTTTGCTCACAATAGGAGAGGAAACTGAACGCTTTCCACATGCACTGCCTCCGACGCATTCTCAGCATCACCTGGCAGGACAAAGTTCCAAACAACACAGTCCTGGAACGTGCTGGAATCCCTAGCATGTATGCACTGCTGAAACAGAGACGCCTACGTTGGCTCGGTCATGTCGTGAGAATAGATGATGGCTGGATCCCAAAGGATCTCCTCTATGGAGAACTCGTGCAAGGAAAGTGCCCTACAGGTAGACCATAGCTGCGGTACAAGGACATCTGCAAGAGGGATCTGAAGGCCTTAGGGATGGACCTCAACAAGTGGGAAACCCTGGCCTCTGAGCGGCCCGCTTGGAGGCAGGCTGTGCAGCATGGCCTTTCCCAGTTTGAAGAGACACTTGGCCAACAGTCTGAGGCAAAGAGGCAAAGAAGGAAGGCCCATAGCCAGGGAGACAGACCAGGGACAGGCTGCACTTGCTCCCAGTGTGGAAGGGATTGTCACTCCCGAATTGGCCTTTTCAGCCACACTAGACACTGTTCCAGAACCACCTTTCAGAGCGCGATACCATAGTCTTTCAAGACTGAAGGTTGCAACAAAGGATGAATATAGTTCGCTTTGTTGTCTTCCTTGTCTGCTTGATGTTATACAGACCAAACCTCACACTCATGGGGCCATTGCAGCGCTTATATGATTCCCTACAAATTAACTAACTGTGGAAGAAAGTGATTTCTTTGTGGAAAACTAACTGTGGAAGAAAGGGATACCCTGATACCATTTTCATTCAATACCTTTTCATCCCATATGTTTGATTTAATTATCTGGGGGTAGCTGTAGATATTAGACAATTCTCCCACTTCCTTTCTGTATTGGATTTTTAGAGGAGTTTTATAATCAAGCAAATAGCCGTTTAGATGAAATTTTTTTCTGGGAATTCTTCGGCAAATGGAGCTTTTTGCATTATGAAAGTGCCTCCCTGCTGGTTGACTAATGTAGCCATCCCACGTTTTATATTTACTGTGAACCCGATTTGTTTTAAGAAATTAACAAAACAAATACTTAAGTACTGCAGTGCACATTCCATAAACTTTTTGAAATTCATTTTGGCGAGGAGTGGGGTGGGGGGAATAAGAAATTAGAGCCCTTTATGAAATAGCTTCTGAAAACCACTGCAATGAAATTTAATCCCAACCAAAATACTCGCTTTATATTAACACAAGTACAATACAGCATCTCATTGTTTTGCCCCATTGTATTCTTAAGTGTCCCTAGCTTCCCTGAGCAGTGAGAATCCCAGGGCAGAGCTTCAGAATTTTGTTTCCTTTGGGTGAGTGCAGGAGACTTACAGTGTTTTTCTCATATTTGCTTTATTTACAGATGTTGCCAGCAGAGCACTTGGATAGCAAAAACCTAGGCTAGAACCTTTCTCCTGGCAGGCTATTTGATACAGCGATGCTGGTGTGATGTTGTAGCTAAACTGGAGCTGGCAATCGGAACATCCCTGGTTTGTGTCTTGCCTCTGCCACAAACTCAGTAAGGGCACAACCCTAATCTTGCTCAGTGCTTGTGACAACTTGTGAGTAGGGAGCACCTGCAGGAAGGCTTGCGATGTCCCAGCAGTGCTGAATCCAGCCTGACAGCCAATGGTGCTGGAAAGTACAGCACTAAGCAGGGCAGGGGGAGGGCAGAATAGAGGCAGGGAAAGGGTGTTTTCTGGTGGGGAGGGGAACATTTCAGACCCAGGAGGGAGTCGGGGTTGGCGGAGGAGGCCTCTGCTATACCCTAACCCCATTCACAGGCTTGAAAGCCCTACATGGGGCTTCTTGGACTTGCTCCATTAATTTTACCGGCTTAGATCCAGATAGCTGCATTGTGCAGACTGGGTAAGGGTACAAATGTCTACATGTAGACCTCCAGACTGCTCTAACCAGCATAAGACATGGCATGAGCCACTTGACCCTGCTACACTGGCGCTGGTTAGGATTTTTCTGCCCAAGTGGAATCCTGTACACACTTTCCTGTGAGGAAGCCCCACTGATCATTCTTTTGAGTAGCTTTGCATTGGCTTATGCTGTATACAGGATCGGCCGGCCCATTCATGAAACTGACTGGTGCCCACCTCCATCAGCCCACTGGCCTCTAATGCTTGTCCTTCTGTTCCCACTCTGCAGAGTGAAAAAAAGAAGATGGAGTGAAGGAGAACCATAGTCCTGTATGCTGCTCCTGTGTTGTTGTTCTTTATTGTTATGTCATCTGACCAGCATAAAAGAAATTCCATACAAACAAAATTATACATACATACAAGCCATCATAAAGGACATAAGTTCCTGTTGATCATAGAGACGAAAACCTAATATTTCCAATCTAAACCTATAAAATCCAATCTAAACATTAATATTTAAGCTAGATAACCTACACCATCTAAGCCCTAAAATATATCTTAACTCATCTCCAATAGGGAAATAGATCTAATCTAATTACTAAAAACCTAATCTACAAAATGAAATACTTCTAAGAAAATAATCTAAAATAAAACGAGAACCAGCATTACTGTCCATAATATGAATAATGGGATTCCTCTGATTTTGGCCTAATGATCCACAATTCTCCCTCTTCTTCCTTATGCTTATCACAGCCGCTAAAAATTTGGCTACCCTAAGCATGAAATCGAAATTTGAGTCTAATAAGAGAAAAGCTCTATAGTCTCGACTCGAATAGCTAACTAACCCTTCCAGCGATGGGAAGATGTAGACAGTCCAAATATCTCTATAACAATCACAGGCCAGCAGAACATGCTTAATTGTTTCTACTTGATTTGCCTCGCAAGGGCATAATTGCTCTGCAGATGGGACCTTCTGATACCAGCCTTCTACCACAGCAGAGGGCAGTCCACCACAGCAAGCCAGTGTGAACGCCTGTCTATAGCTTGGTTTCTCCATTAAAACAAGATAGGGTGCCAGGGCAACTATGTATGTAAGTTCTTCCTTGATGCAGAACTCTCTAACGTTACTGAGGTGTTTTTGGCACTCCATATCGATAATCCGATGCTTAATCATTGCCCCTGCTTGATCCATTCCCATGCCAAACAAGAGTGACATGGAAAATCCCAAAGAGATCAGTTTTAACTCAATCTCCCGACTCCATCTGGATTTACGGTCATCCTGGAGGATAAGGGGGGCCAGACCTGATGGACAAAAAAGAAGTCTGACTCAGAGTAAATATATTGGGAACCAAACGCAGGCCTCAATTCTGATCTAACCTGTATCCAGATGCAGAAATACATTCGAGATTCCTCTGGGTATGCCAAGGGCTGCCCTAATAAACTTGGATTAGACTCTCCAATTTCATCAACTTGGGAAAAGGTCCCAGTTGTGCTCCATCTAATAACTGAGCCATAGCCTTTGCATTAAACAATTTAAGAGCTGCTGGGAAATATCCTGCTCCTGCTTTGTCTACTTCTTCCCTTTCTAACCTAGAAAAGAGAAGAAGCAGAGGCTGGCATATCGGTTAAGCATTTGGCACACTGTTTCAGGCACACTGCTTCAGCCAGATAGTATAGTGGTTCTGATGTTAGACCTGAAAGATCCAGGTTCAAATCCCCGGTCAGTCACAAAGCTTCCTGGGTGACCTTGGGCCAGTCACTGTCTCTTAGCCTAACTTACCTCACAGGGTTGTGGTGAGGACACAAGGGAGGGAAGGAATCAAGTACACTTCCCTGAGCTCCTTGGAGGAAAGGAGGTATAGAAATGTGAAGAATAAATAAATAATGGTACAATGGATGAAATGTTTCTATGGGAGAAAAAAGGAAAATACCTTCTATTGAAACCATTCTATGGTCCATTCAGGTCTGAACTGTCTCTACTGACTAGCAGAAATTCTCTAGGATGTCAGACATCCTCTCAATGCTACATTTATTTTTATTTTTTTTGCCATTTCTGCCTATACCTGCTCTCAGGGATTGAGACATACAAAATTATGCAGGATAGAATGGATAGAGGGAAGTTCTTTTCCCTCGTACAAAACACTAGAACCAGGGGGTATCCACTAAAATTGAGTGTTGGGAAGGTTAGGATGGACAAAAGAAAATATTTCTTTACCCAGTGTGTAATTAGTCTATGGAATTCCTTGCCACGGGATGTGGTGATGGCATCCGGCCTAAATGCCTTTAAAAGGGGACTGGACAAATTTCTGGAGCAAAAGTCCATCACATGATAAGCCATGATGTATATGTGCAACCTCCTGATTTTAGAAGTTGGCTCCATCAGAATGCCAGGTGCAAGGGAGTGGCACCAGGATGCAGGTCTCTTGTTTTGTGTGCTCCCTGAGCCATCTGGTGGGCCACTGTGAGATAAAGAAGCTGGACTAGATGGGCCTTTGGTCTGATCCAGCAGCGCTCTTCTTATGTCCTTACGTTCAAACTGTGACTTATTGCACGAGTTTCATCCCTCACTTGATGCCACTATCTTGGCCCCCTGTACATGTCCAGTGCAACTTCTGAAAAAGCCTACAGTATTTTTGTATAAACAGTATGCAAATAGAGACCCTGCTTTGTTCTTCTCCATATCCAACATCCATTCTACTTATATGTATATAGGCTGTTTATAAAAAGTAATGCTGAACGTATACCAGGGAGAATGGGATCACCCCCCCCATCCCTTGTGTGTGCTTTTCAATCCCAACATCATTCTGTACAGTCTTCAGTTGTGGCATGAATTAAGAGATACAGAAGGAAAAGTTAGCCATAAGGGGAAAACCAGATGGAAGATTGACTATCTTGAAACTTTCAGCAAATGATTAATCATATCAAAGAAACTTTGTGCAAATGGAATAGGTCGTAGTTCGGTGAGGAGTGGGGGCTGTTGTATGTGGATATGTTCGTCCTGAAAACATGGATTACTTAACACTTTGCTGCTAAAAAAGTTAGTCTGTCTGTAAGTTGCAGCCAAATTCTGCTTTCAGCCAAAAAATGATTAGATTTTAATGCTACGTTTTGTGTCAGTCACTAACAGCGGGAAGCATTCTCTTATTATACGATTTAAATTAACAGATTTTATTTACCACAATAGTTATCTCGAGACATATCACACTTCTGGCTAAAAGAGTTTTAAATTAGCAGCTTTTATTTATCACAATACTATGCTCCTGGGCTATTACACGTCTCCAGAATGTTACTTACTTATTTACTCAGGCCATCGTGCCACTGAAAAATATCAGCAACTGACAACTGACTCAACAGCTGAATATCAAATGCCCAACAATGGAAGAGTTCCTTGGATTGTCAAGTGTGCACACAAGAAGGCTGGAATATGTCAGCAACATGGAGGTGGGGACCAGGGTCGTTGAAATCCAGCCTTTAAGAGCTGCTGATATGACATTGAAAAGCATTTCTTTCCTGCAGACGCAAAAATGACAAAATATGAAAAAATTGCAAGACGACGACAGATTCAGGGTAAAAAATGGGACAATTCCCCCCCCCCCGAGAGGGAATGGAACAACTTGGAATGACCTTGAATGGTGTGCTTTTAAGAACCAGTTCAAATGTGCTTGTACAGTCCTTGCACAAGTACTCTACTTGTAGGCTAATACTGGCTAATTAGGGAGATTGCTGGTTTGAAAGGCTTTTTCAGGAGAAACCCGATGCCTCAGGGAGTGAACCAGTAGCCTAGCCTTCTGCCTGTCATGTTAGCTTTCTATGCAGAGGAAATATTGATGTAAAGAAACTTTCCAAGAAGAAGCTCCTGCACTGTACATATAAAGCTACCTCCCAGTGAATCAAACCATTATTCCATCTTGCTGAGTATTGCCCATTGTCAGCTGCTCTCCAGTCTTAGGACAGGATAAGATGGAAATGCAGGGACTGAATCTGAGAGACTTTACTTGCCAACCACAAGCTCTGAGCCACAGCCTCTCCCTGTAGAATTGGCACACTCCCAATCAGCAATTTGCCACCTGTCCATCTGCTTGAAAGGTTGCATAAGCATTTCTCAGTGGATGGTCTCTTTCCCAGGAACTTCCCTTGCTTTAATGATATAAATAAAACCCACAAGCATATCGGGTAAGTCTCTGTGTTTTTTTTTCTTTAATTCACAATGCAACCTCCAATTTGAATGTGCAGCAGTAGTTACATTTGCATTGAAATTTTGAAAAAAAGTGAATTTGAATGAAAATCTCAGGGTTCATCCTAAGAAGAAATATCTAAGAACATCCAAAAGAAGACAGATGGGTTTCTGCATAGGAATGGGCTTTGTATTTGTCAGACCATTGATCCATCAATCACCAGTTCCCAACCATGGTCTATGGACCATAGGTGTTCAGTGAGGCCCTGAGAAGTCGTCCACGAGATATCCTTTCATCACTTCCAGCATCTCCTTGAGCAAGCACTCCTTCATGGACCACCAGACAGGGTGGAGAATGGACTGCCCACAGCTGCAGTTGACACTTCTAGCATCTTACCAAATGAGTGCTTCCCCACTGATCACCAGAGAGGGTGGAGAACTATCCACTCACAGCCACAGTCAGTACTTCCAGCATTTCAATGAGTGAGTGCTTCCCCACAGACCACCAGGGAGCATGAAGAATGGACTGCCTATAGCCACAGCCAGTAACAAAATCAGCAACTCCTAAATCTTCTCTATAAATAATAAATCTAATACATTGCTAATAAATCATATTTAATTATTACAAATTTAATTGTATTTTTTGCTTGTAGGAGCGGGGGATGGGGGTTCCATGCGCTCCATGTTTTTACCACGGTGGTCCACAGGTTCCTGAAGGCTGGGAACTGCTTATCCAGGTCAACGTTGTTTGACTGCAACTTCCCAGGTCTTGCTCTCACTTGGCGATGCTAGGATAAAACATGGAACCTTCTGTGTTTTAGACCTTTCCTTTACCATAAGTTTCAGCCCCTTCTCAAGACTGATGAATTTTCTTGGGGTAGGTGGGTTTCTGTACAACCCTACAGTAGGCTGAGCCAGACACCTTTTCCTTTATTGCCTAATGTTGAATATTGAGGGAACTCTGAAGCATGAAGGAGGGAGCAAATACATTCCCTTGTGTTTCTATCTGAGGTGGTTTCAATTTCATGAAAAGATTGTAGCATCTGCATGATTATTTGGACTGGCTCTGAAACTTTGCAGGAAACCCTTGTGTGCAAGAGTATGCATTTTAAGACCTTCATAAAATACACCATGCTTTAGCAAATGGGTCTCCAAACTCTGGCCCACAGGCCAGATTCAGTGCATCAGGATAATAATCTTGGGCACGGTGCCAGAGGTATCTCTAGGATTTGAATCACCTCGAGAACTCATAGCATCACCCCCATGATGGACCTCCTCCCGTATCAGACCATACAGAATAAATTGCAATATCATACATACAGCCTAAATAATAATAAAATAATAATAATAACTTTATTTTTACCCTGTCTTTCTCCCCGAAGGGACTCAAGGCGGCTTACAACAGGTTAAAACAGATTAAAAACACAATTTAAAAACAGATAAAAGCATATTAACACATATCATAAAAACAGTGGCATCTGTGGCAAAAACAGTGGCAAAAACAAATGCAGTGGCATCTCTAGGGTCGGTGTGTGTAACCAACAAAAAACCACTGGCCAACTTGATGATGTTCATACAATTCATAGTGGTTCCTTGCTGTGTTATAACAACACCTCATTGATTTTTCTAAGAGCCAGTCTCATGATCTGTTTTGAGCAAGAAAATTTACCTTTGTTACATAAAGCAATTGTGTTTTCCATTTCTGTTTACTTGGCTATAACCTTTGATAGGCTATAGAAATTTCAACACAGTTTGTTTCACTGCATATTGCATTAAATTTCACATCAAATGATATGTAACATGATAGTATTATTTGAAAAGACCAAGATTTCACAATTTTGACCAGCAGTGGTGTCACACACTCCCAAGTGCATCACCTGATGTGGTCTGCACTGCCTGGTGATATCACTGCACGGCATGGCAGTGGTGAAGCCTTACCATTCAGCACTGCAGCTAGGTTTCTCTGCTAAAACTTGGGCCAGGCAGCCGCTTCCCATGAAAAATCTGGGTGCAGAGCCTGCGGGAAATCTGGGTGCAGAGCCTTCTGGGGCAATCAGCAGCAGAAGCAGCTGCCCAGCATGAGTTTCTGCAGAGATCAAGTGCAAAGATAAGAGGCTACAAAATGTTAGGTTTTTGCCACTTCCCTGCTGCACCCAAGATAATTATCCTGGCACACTGCAGGCCAGAGTTTGGAGACTCTTGCTTTAGCAAATGGCAATTCACATTTTACAGAAATATCTATGTTACACTGTTTGACTGCAAGAGGGAGTCAGGCCTCTTGGAAAGTGCTTTCTTTTTTTCTTTTTTGGTTGCTTAGTTCACATGGAGCAAAAACCACATTGTACCAATCAGATATTTAATGAGTCTGTAACTCCATTTCCACCTTATCCCAGAGGTACAGCAAATAGTGCTGCTTTTTTAAAATATCAAGAAAACATTGTTTGCTTGAAAATGCCCCTAAAAGAGGTCTAAATTGGCAATAAAGGCTAGGTAATTGTATCAGCATGGATCAGAAAGCATTTCTCAGAACCGATGAAAACGGCCTGTAGTATTACACAACCTGGAAGATGCTGCCTGTAGATTATTCTGGAAACAGGAGACAGTGGTCTCAATTTCATTTGTTCCCTCTGTGCATTTGGAGTCACCAGAATTTCATTTTTGTTTTTTGCCGTCCCGTGAGTATTTCTGCTGTGTGCACCTGAAATGCTTTTTGCTTAGAGAAAGCTGACTGACCTTGAGCAAGCTAAAACTCACTCACAATAATGTTCGTAACGTTATAAAAGATGGGATAGAATCAGCTGACTACGTAATGGGTTAAAGGTACCACTAAGCAATATGGCACATGGTAGAAATATTGCAAGCCTTCTACTATTCGTGAGATATTGAATTTAACTGCTTGAAAATTTGCAAGCTGGATAAAGGCAAATATGCCTGCAGACCTTTGTGAGGATGTTGACCACTGTTCATGTTGTGGCCTTTTTGAACCCTTGACAGTGATGGGTATTTGAGCCCTTGACAGTGATGAATCCAGTGTGATAGTGATGGTTCATCAAGGCTTGAGCTTTTGCAGACATTTGCTTGAAGCATGTGCAAAAGTGTTACACCTGTCTTAGAGCACACCTAGTAACATGCACATGAGGCAAATCTCTTGCATGTGCAGGGCCTGAGTGCTGTGGCCAATGGCTTAGCTCAGTGGTTCTTTTCCAGCCCGCAGCTCCCCTGATCCTTATGGCCATTGGCCACGACTCCCCATTACAACACCTTACCTGTTACCCCCAAAATGGGGATGAAGGTGTTATAATTATACACTAGAAACAAGGCTGCCAGCACTCTGAGGCTACAATCCTAACCACACTTACCTGAGAGTAAGCTCCACTGAACAAAATAGGACTTACTTCTGAGTAGACCTGGTTAGGATTGTGCCCTGAATTTGTTAGCAGCACACTTGGAGGGTTTTGGAAAGAGGGTGGGAGAAGTGATGAATTTGCTGGGGGAGGGGAAGACTTTGTTTTGTGTGTATCTGCTAATTGCAGACTGATGAAAACTGAGACCCAGAGATTGTTTGGCTGCAATCCTAAACTCACTTTCCTGGGAGTAAGGCCCATTGAACACAATAGGACTTACTTCTGAGTAGACCTACCTAGGATTGTGCCCTTTGTCTTATAATAGCAGCCAACTTGGGAAGTGCACCCCCCAAAAGGAGGCAGGAGGAAAAAGGGGGATGGCTGAAAAGGAATGGGTATTTTTATTTTTTAATCAATTTTTGGAGACAGCTTGACTGATCAAGAGTGTTTTTTTCTTCTTTGAAGGGGGAGGAAAAAGAGAAAGGTGAAGATCCTTGGTTAAGCTGACACAGACCCCCAAGCCTATGTATGTCTATGCAGAAATAAGTCCATTTGAGTCAATGGGGCTAACTCCCAGGAAAGTGTGGATAGGATTGCAGCCACACAGAGCAAGATTACAATTCACCCCCAAAGTAGATGGGGGCTGCTCATACACATACAGCCCAACGTGCAGCTGCCACCCCTATTCCCCCAAGGCAATACAGAGGAATGCAGGCTGGGGAATTTGGACACCGCCCCCCCCCCAAGAGCAGGTTGGGCTCCCTCCTTCCCAAGCGGAGAAAGCACTACACACCTCCCAGCTTCTCCCAGTCAGCCTTCTCTCCACACCTCCCAGCCAGCCTCCAGCCAGCCAGCTTTCCCAGCTTTCCCAGCTCTCTGTTCAGTGGGGAGGCTCTACCACCGCTCCCCACCATGTTTCACAGCCCTTCCCACCTCCCACTGCCCCACCCACCTCGTTCACAGTGCAGAAAAGCAGCAACTAGGGAGGCAGCATGTGGAGCTGAGCTGAGCAGAGCAGCACAGCTAAACTGTGGCCACCTCTCTCCCGGAGATGCCTCACGAAGCCCCTGGAGGCCAGCCCTGACACACGGATTGAATACCTCAGGCCTAGCTCAATGGAATGACATGAAATGAGGAGGGCGTTTAAAGGCACATCAAGAGATGGCTTTTACTGTGGGGATCAGAAGCAATCACTGGAAAAGGGAAGCCAAAATATAATGCAGTGTACACAACAAGCACTTTCACAACTAGGCTTTAATGTCAGCACTTTTTAGGTAGAAGAAGATGGAGAAGAAATTCCTATAAGGAGAAGAGAATGCATAATAGTGCAAGCAAAGGAAGGGAGCAGAACAGGGCCATGTGGGCAGGAGAGGCAGAGCTTCACCTGTCATACTCCAGTGAAAATAGCCTCCCCAGTAATTGTACACATGTTACACCAGTTTCTGAGGAGTTGAGCCAAACTCCTGCTGCCACAAGCTCTCTAGACTCTCCCTGTATATGTACATTTAACAGGTACATGTAACAGGCACATGTCTGTATTCTATATAGGGAGAGACTAGAACTTCCAGTGGATGAGAGCTCAGCCTCCACTGTGATTGCGCGTGTGTACTACAGCTTCTGGGTAGCCCCCAGAATGCCTTGCAGTGCCACGGCAAGTGCCTCCCCAGCCATTCACATCACTGCACATTTCTGGAACAGAATGCAGGAAAATTGGGAGGTTAGCTCAGGAGAACAGGGGCTAAAGAACTAGGGATTATTTACTAGCAGGAAGGGAGGGGAAGGGAGAGATAGACTGAAGGAAAGAAAAGGAGGAAGAGTATAATAATTGGGAATCTAAAAGCAATGCAGTATACATTGAGGCAACCTAGATTCCCACACGCACTCACACCAAAGAAGGAGAAGATGGAAATAATAAGCGTGTCTTCAATCTGTATGCAAATGAGACACAGAACATAGAGTGAGTTTGTGGGCCAACGTTCAGGGTTGTCAAAGACCACGGTTACCTTATTTGTATCTGCATCTGCTGAGGTGGCTGGAAGCATTGCAAAGATTCTGGGGAATAGCATGCCAAGACACAATAATCTCCTGGTTCGAAAGAGGGGAGAAAGACCGAAAAGGGCTTGGAAAGCAAACCCAGGAAGATTAGGACTGCGCGTAGGTAAGGCTGCACATATTGAATGTTCTAGTGCACAAGCATGAAAAATCTGCAAAGGGCAATAAAGTGAAATGAACTAAAGGTGACTTTGTGGGGAGTGGATGAGGAGATCCCACTTGGGAGTATATATGCAACTTCAGCTCACTGTGGAACTTGCTGTATTGTTCTGGGGAAGGACGGTGGGTCCTTTTTCCTGACCCTCTAATGTGCCCTGGTTCTGAGATGAGAAAGGTGGCAGCTTTCCTGATCCCACACCTTCACAATAATGCTTGAGAAATGTTGAGGGAGCCAGCACTCCTTAGTCCCCTCCTCCAAGTTGTCTGAGGAAAGGCAGACTCAGCTAAGTCCCACAGGCAACTTCCATAGATGAGCCAATGAGCATGTTTAATCTTTGGCATCTGTTTTCTCTCCTTCCTCCATTTCTGTGTTTATGAACTTATTTACTTCTGTGTACCTGGACAGTTCCTCAAGTATATGTAAAAAAAACTCTCTACCTCAACCCTGTAAACCTCTGCCCTTTCGAGGTCACTCACCTGGATGTTCGATTTGTATATAAGATCCTTGAAGACAAGAATGACTATTGATAAAGAAAAGTTCCTTGTTGTTGTGGGTGCTTTGGTGCAGTTTAAAATTGACACACACAGATCTCCACACCAGTGGCTTAGCTGGGAGTCTACAGAGTCGTTTAGGCTTTCTTGGCCCAAATCTTCAGACTTTCATTATAATTCGAAATAGCTGAAGTCTTGTAAACTAATAAAAATTCACAAAAGTTATACACGGACAGTCTTACTGCCTTATCTGTTCTACGTCGGTGGTTCTACAAACATTTGATGACCAAACATATATACAGTATAAATATTTAAGAAAAAGTAAATTCCATTAAGCCACTGGGTGATAGATGCAAAATTGGGTACTTTTCTTTGAAATATTGCACTCTAGACATTTATACCCACAAAAAAAAAGAGTTTCCTACCATTTGATGAGAATTATATGCCTGGCACTAATAAAATATTAAACACCAATTTAAAAGATAAGTATTTTATCTACTTTTTTTATCGTAAAATATTTTATGGTGTACACGAGAGTTAATGGGCGTTGGAATTTCCATACAATACTGTATTTACAAACTTTTGAAAGTTCTGTGAATGCATTTGTTAGTCGCTGGCTCTGTTTGAGTGATTATTATTTCCTCATAATGACTACTTGTGTTTTCAATAATGCAAAATGGGGAAGGTGTATAAACAGACGCTATCCCTGTAGCTTTCGCTTCTTTTGATACAGGCTAATGCTGCCAGTTAATTAAGCATAGATTGCCACTAAAATGGCATTATCTCCTTCTGTCCTTATTATATGAATTAATGTCAAACTGATGCATTGTTTCAGGGATAAAATATTAGATAAAAATATTAAAAATGCCTGCAGTTTTCCTCCAGTTTGAAAATGGGTTATCATCAGCTCAAAGCATAGTTTTCTAACATTCTGTCTTCCATAACTACTGTCTCCAGGACCAACATCAGTTAAGGCTTAGAGCCAGTTCATATGATCAACACAATCAAGTGCTACAGTTTCGCTTGGACTGTACCATTTCAGATTGCAGGTAGAAGATCATTAGTAAAGATATGCGAAGCCCCTTTGAGAAATTCCACACCCTGATGCAAAGTCATTTCAGTCCCTCTGAAAATTCTCAAATATTTTGCACTGGGCAAAATACTAAATTTGCTTTGAACTTCACTGTTTTGTACCATCAGTCTAATAACTCGAATCAGAGGTTTTTGACTTTTAATTGGTTAGGTTAGAGCTTGCATGACTTCCTTCTTGTGAAGCACAATTCAGGGCTTAATCCTATCCAACTTTCCAGTACTGTTGCAGTCTTGCCAATGGGGTGTGAACTGCATCCTGTGGTGGGAGGGGCACTCATGGAGGCCACCTCAAGGTAAAGGAAGATTTGATCCCTTACCTCAGGGCTGCATCAGAGCTGGGAAATTGGATAGGATTGAGCCTTCAGGTTAATACTGCACTCAGGTGCTTGTTCCAAAGAATCTTTGGCGCTTGTAATAATTCAATATTTTTATAAGATGAAGGTGAGAACATTGCTTTCAGAACACAAAGTCTTTCTTTCTTTACTTTTCACATGGTGTGACATTGGTGATCCCCTTCCAAAACATTCAGATCTTGCTTTTCTTCTACAAGGGTGCTTTAAACTGACTCAAAAGCTCACATTTCTATAGAATCCCATACATCCAGTTCTTAAAAGCTATTGTGTAGAAGGAAGGGAAAAAACTGTGAACATGGCATTACACCATTAGCTCTGTAACTTTTTTACAGCTAGAGATCCAGCAATGTTCTCTTAAAATTTGTAATCCAGGATTCTGAATAACCCTGACAGCATCACTTCCTGAAATGTATTTCGATATAGATTGGTCTGCCTTGGAATTTTAATGGCTTTATGGTGCAGTCCTGTCAATGTCTACATGGACGTAAGTTCCACAGTGTCCAGTGGGGCAAGTGTGAATATGATTGCTGTTCTAATCATGTTATGATAATGGAAAAGTAAAAGTAAAGTACAAATAGCTAAATAAACACAATCTACAGATTGATTCCGTTCCATTCCTTTGTTTCATGGGTTCTTTTGACCTTCTGTTCTCAGGGTGGAGTCAGGGGTTGGTCAGGTTGGGTTCACCATCACAGGGCCTGCCCAACGAGGGCAACCAGGAAACCCCCCCCCCAGGTATGAGTGGCCACAGTGATACAAGTTAGTCAAGTCAGCAGCATCAGAAGTCTGCTGCAATCTGCTTCCTCTTCTATAAATGACTTCTAGCAGATCCTACCTTTGGCTGGTGGGAAAAGCAGGATGAAGCACAACTACCTATCATCTGCTCCCCATTGCTAGTAAATTTAGCAGATATTAGAGTCTAGCATGCCATAGGGGCCCAATGCAGAGCTTATTTATTTTTCAATTTTTATACCAGCCTTCCTCTAAGGAGCTCAGAGTGCCTCCCCTCCTTTTGTCCTCACAATAATCCTGTGAGCTAGGTTAGGCTGAGAGATAGGTTGCCCAGGAAACTTCATGGCTGAGCAGGGATTTGAACCTGGATTTTCCAGGTTTAAGTTCAAGTCCCTGTATGTCAGCAGAATCACATGGGGTAGGCATTGCCATCTTGTGCGATAGGCACTTGACAAAATCATCAGGCGAAGTCTTCCATCCTATATACATTGATAGCATGTACATCAGATTACACTTAGTTTAAACTAAACTGGGTTCATTAACCATTGCCTTGCTGGTAGCAGATATTGGTAGGGGGGTATGTCATTCATGCCCAAATCCTAACCAACTTTCCTGCTCTGGCATAGCTGTGCCATGGGGCATATGCTGCATCCTGCAGTTGCGTAGCAGTCACAGAGGCCTCCTCAAGGTAAGGAAATATTTGTTTCCTTACCTTGGTGCTGGAAAGTTCGTTAGGATTTTGCCCTCAGTCATTCAACCCATAAAGTAGTATGCACAAAGAGGGGAAAAAGATGGGCAATTTAACCTGCTATAGTACCTAAATGAAGTGCACCCACCGCCATGTGTTCCCCTGGCTTCCCACCACCTCTCACCTTAGTGGTTTAGGATTGCTGTACTCCTGCTGCTGTCATCATAAGTCTCCTCCTTTTGGGTGGGGGGGGGGTGGTAAGGCTGACCTCACTACCTTGCATTTGTGTCCTCCAGTGGTATCCAACCCTGGAATTCTCAAGCTTGGTTTTTTGTTTTTGCTACTGCTTCACTACACCGAACTAACGTTGCCTCTTCCTCACTCCCAACCTAATCCTCACCCTGCCTTTTGTCAGCTGAACAGGAAATGGGGAATGGATGGTGGAGGAAACAGAGATCTAGATGACCCACACACCTATTATAACTGAGAGTGACGCTTGCGCCTGTTGCCGACTCCATCACAAAAAGAACCTTGATGCAACCCAGAGTGGTGAAGGTATACAATAAATCCTGTTTGCTAACACTACGACTGATAGGGAAAGAAAAATTGAAAATAACTTCTTGCAAATTCTTGAAGAAGTTCTTCTTCCCTTGGAAATATTGTTGCAGTAAGATCGAAACAGTTTTACTGCACATTTTATCCTATCTGTGATGCCAATCCTTCTATACTAAAGGTTTTGTTTGGGGGGGCGGGGAGGGTGAGGAGAGAGTTGGGTGAGAAAAGGAACAATCTTTGCCAATGCCTTTAGATATAGTATAGATTTATAGGGGGGGGGGGTGTTATGATCTATCTTCTTTTGTAATACATTTTTAAAAGGCTGTGTATGATTTCACCTTGGTCGTACTACAACTTATAGGCAATCCTCCTGAGTACCGTGCCTTCTCGTTTATATCAAGAGCTGATTTTGGAAAATAAAACTGATTCATAAAAAGACGCCCGCATCAAAATCTCATCAGGGCTCTGGGAAGAGAAGTTTGGTTACCGATTGCCTGCAATATTGTGCATTCTCTTGGTGGTCTTGCATTTCTGGGTGTTTAAGTCTAATCCGGTAAACATGGGGCTTTGGAAAGATTGTCACAAAAAATGCAACTGGTTAAGAAAATTAGACAGCACCATAAGGTTAACTGATTGAGTGTTGATTAGTCAATGGGGTCGATTGTCCTGTTGGGTGTGTTTTTGCCTGCATGCGTGTGGGTGGTTGGGTGGTGTGATTTTTGTTTTTGCATTTCTTTTGGTGTGTTGACTGTGTAAATAGTCGAGGCTTGATACTCATAAGAGAAAATCAAATTATTCAACTGAGCCCCTTCTGCTATCAATCTGTGATTCAGTCTATCAAGTACCCCTCTCAAACGGCAGTCATTACGGTCTCTCATTTTCTTCCTTTGAAGACATTTTAGATGGCTCAATTTCTCTAATCGCCAAGCATTCCTTCTGTCTTTTCGAAGGGAATTTGTAATTGTTGAGTTATTCTTGGCCATCCTTCATTTGGAATTTATGTTGTAATTTCAGCAAAAGCCAGACCTTGTACTGCAGTTTTCATCTTCTGGGCTCCCCCCCCCCCTCTCCACACCAAGGCTGTTTCTATTTCTTGACATGCTGGAATCCTTCCAATTATTCCTTCTGGTCTCTTTGGATGTGAATTGTAAAGAGATCATTGCCGAGTCGCAGTTCAACATTGTTAAGCTTATCAATATAAATATAATGTTAAACCCTTTTTAGATAATTGGGGTTATGTGTGAAAATGCGACCAGTTTGCGCATAAATTGAGGGGCTGCTTTCTGTCTTCCACTTTGCCAGGCAGAAATGTATCCTGGGTGGGTCTCAGGCTGATCCTTCTCAGAGACCTTCTCAAGCGCCTTTTAGATATTGATTGGGATGTTGCGTTTAGCACTACCTTTCTAACTATTGCTAGTCTGTGATCAAGCTAGAAAGCAATCAAGCTAGTCACCTTCAGCAAACAGAAATATAGTGAATCCACTTGTCATTTGAGGTCTTTTTAAGCAAGGGAGAAATTCATATACCAGATCAGTGGATCCCAAACTTTTTAAAGCCCCCAGAGGCTGCTGCCTGATTTATAAATGCCAAGGGGTATGGCTATAATGGTGATTGGGCAGCAGTGCTCCCCCCCCCCAAGTAGCAGCTTGTTTATCCCTTGATTCACATAGCCTAATCTGAACTGTGAGTTTCATGAAGCACCAAAAATCAGGTCACAACCCACCTGTGCATCCTGGACCCCCACTTTGAGAACCACTGCACTGATCATGGTATAAGGGGGGAGTAGGATTAGAGGGCAGAAAAATGGGAATTCTTTTCAATTCATTTAAGAAATAGCAACTGTAAATTAATGTATTTATAAAAGCCACTCAGTATGGGACATGTATGTCTATGGTTCCACGATATATTTATGATGCCTATTTGTAGCAGAGGCCAATATTGGGCATTGGTACAGAGGGGGTGTCTCAAGCCAGCTCTCCTAGCACCTGACACTTATCTCTTGTACTACCGATGCTAGCTTTGTTACAGCTTTAGCTAGGGTGCAACCTAAGTTGTATGCCATCTTGGAAATATTCTTTATTGGAAAGTCTGGGCAGGAGGTCTGGTCTAGAGGGTAGAGCCTCCATTTGCCTGAAGATAACATCCACAAGGTCGCCAGTTTGAGGCCACCGGCACCGTGCGACCTTGAAGCAGCTGACAAGCTGAGCCGAGTTATTCCATCTGTTCTGAGCGTGGGAGGATGGAGGCCAGAATGTGAAACCAGATCAGAAAGAAACATCTGAATGTTGTGGTTCTTGAAAGATAGAACCTTCTTTTAATTGTAAAAATCCCTACGGGGATTTAAATAGCCTACCTATGTAAACCGCCTTGAATAAAGTCTTGAATAAAGACCAAGAAAGATAAATACCTGTACTATTATTATTATTATTATTATTATTATTATTATTATTATTATTATTAAAGTGTGATATACATTTCTTAAAACAAAACAGGAAAAATGGTCAGGTAGCCTCACAGGCCAATCCCAGCTCAGCTGGGCCTATATCTTAGACTTGGAGCTGGCCTACCCATCTAAGTGGTTTTCTGCTGACTTAGGGTTCAATCCTATCCAATTCTCCAGTGCCAGTGCAGCCACAATGCAGCCTTGAGGAAAGGGAACAAATGTTACCTTACCTGGAGGAGGCCTCCATGATTGTCGTTCCCTACCCCCACTGCAGGATGCAGCACATACCCCATTGGCACAGCTGCCCCATTGGCACAGCTGAAAAACTGGATAGGATTTGGCCCTTAGACTTGCCTGGCCTAGCCTATCTTTTCTGTTTCTTTGGTCCAGTCCTGGTGGTGCCACTGCCCGTTTGGTATCTGATCTCTCTGTTCCGGACTTGGCTTTGCCTTGTTGTGCTTGTGTTGTCTTGGCACCCTCTGAAGGTGACAGGAATGGTCTCACAAGAGGGAAGGAGCCGTAGCACAGTGGTAGAGCACATACTTGGCATGGTGAACATCCCAAGCTTAGTTCCAGACATTCTCAGCTAAAGACAACCTTGGAGCCTCAAAGATCTGCTGCCTCAAGATCCATGAAGAACTACATTAACCCAATGGTCTGTTTCAATCGAAGGCAGCTCCATACATTCAAATGCATCAGGCATTTCATTGCGTGTTCAGAGTGATAGCTTTATAGCACCACGCAGTAGATGTTGAGGACTTGCCTGAGAGCAATGGAGTAGTTCTCACAAAGGTGGAAGCTGCACCCCCCCCATTATTTTATACCCATACTGAAATCAAACAATACTTGATTTATTATATTGCATATCCCTGTGAAAGCATCAGTTGTGGCCCAGGTTTGACCCAGTATAATTGTCATCACTCTTATTTCCATGTGTGGGCAGAGTTAAGTCAACTTCATGCCACTTTGACCCTTGGTGTTTGTTGCAAAACTGAGAAGAGCTCCAGTTAACTGGAGATAAGCAGACAAGACATGAGATTTTGTGCTAAGAGAGCTCCTTTCTATCCCCCCCCCCCCAAATGGCCATGGAAATTTAATGGCAGATCCCCGAGCTCTGTGTCTTATCTGAAAGACACCAGTGACTGAGAGATAACGGCATATAAGATAATTTGTTCAGGGCTGTCCCCAAGGAGAGTGATATCTACTGTAACCCTAACAATACTAGCAGTTGGCCTTTTGCTTAAGAGCCCCAGTATTGACCATTTCAGATACTGCTTTGTTTGTAGTGACTGATAAGATCTAAGTTCAAGATGGCAAGGATGTAAGCCATAAAACAAGAGATCAAGGGGGGGGGAGGGAAGTTCAGGATATAAATTTGCTGGATTCACCTGCCCATCTTGTGCAATGCAGTGGATGTTTCCTTGAGTTTCACCAAACAGGCATTTAAAGAAAGCTGAACTCTTGAATGGCTTGTCCAAGAGTTTAGCTGAGGGGAGGTCACAGGGTTCCCAGGACCCCAGGTGGCACTTTTTGAGGGAAGCAGCATTTTTGCCCCCGCCATGGCCACTGGGGCACTCCCCCCTTGCTTTCTCCAATGCCCTCTCTGAATGGGACTGGAGCTGCACTCAGAACAGAGACCAGGGGGCCTTAGAAGGTCACTTCTAGTTTTTCAGAAAACCCAGAAGTGATGTTTTAAGACTGCAGAACACCTTCCAGGTGCAACTGGAGCATAGCTCCAGCCATGTTTGGAGGAGGTGCAGGGGCAGCCAAGGTCAGGGATTGTCCCTAGAAGGTGGGGCACACATAAGAGAAAAGAAAAATTACGTTGCTTAGCCTGTACTGACCAGCAGCAGTTCCCCAGCAGCAAGTCTCCAAGGCATCACACATAAATTTTTCCCAATGCTACCTGCAAATGCCCAGGATTGACCCTAGGACATTCTGCATTCAGATCATATACTTTTCTACTACAGGATAGTCCCATCGTGCAGTTGCAGAGCGAGATGGTAAGGGGCCCACCCTGTGATCTTAAACCAATAGCTTCTAACCATAGTTGTTGATCCATTCTGCACATGCTCAGTGGCATTCTCAGTTCCCATTCATTGGCATGGGGAAGTACACTCTGGAAGTGAATCCTAGTGGGTCTGTGCTTCCCAAAGCATTCACAGATGCATTCTGGAAGACAATCCTGATGGGTCCACAGTCCCTTAAGCATTCACAGTGTTTGTCTTCAGTTCCAGTCATCCAGAAACAGTTGGTCAGACTATAGAGTTTACGGCACAGAAAGGACCCTGAACTCTAAACTTCATTTGCTATAATGATCTTCTTGCTGCTGCTTCCAACTGCCACCCAGAAATGGTTGCCTTAATTTGCACACCCCTGGTCTCTTTGAATGAAATTCATGAGGGAAAGAGCTGTATAAAGTGAATGGATGTTGGCCAATACACTGTGTGCAATGAATTTATGACATATAAGATGCTTTGAATTTTTAATCAGCCCCGTATTTATTATCGTGAAGAGTAACAAATTACACCACAAAAGCTTATGGCATAACATTATTCTTAATTAATAGGTAAGTGCAAGGGTTTTTTTTATTTATATTGGAGCAAATCTAGTTGCTAATTTGGTTGCAAATGTATCTGTAAAAATGAAATACAAAAATGCATATCTATTTGCTTTTCTAATTTAATACTTGAAGGTGCTTCCTTTTTTTTTTTAAGTGTGTGGCAATGCACACTTGAGGGCTAGACTGGACTGCAGACTGAAATATGCTCAGTTGTTTTAGATCATTCATGTGGTTCCATAATTATTGTTTGTATGAATTGCAACTTACAATATCTAATGTAAATACCAGCAGGTTTTCCTCTTCCCCCCCCCATAATATATATGTGTGTTTTAATGCACAGAGCCTAATAACAAATATTAACATGAGAACTTTGCCTACCTCAAGTCTTATTTTTCAGCACATGTGCCTGTTAGTTTTTTGTTCATTTCACTGCAAGTTAGGGAGCTACATCAGCACATCCCTTTACCAGAGATGGGCAAATCCAGCGGGGCTTGACTCTAATCAAGTCACGAGTCTCCGCCCCCTTGACAAAACCAAGTCCTAATGGCCAAACTTTCCGAGTTGCTCAGAGCATTTTGGGGACTCAAGTCTTTTAGAGTCCTGAATCTTTTCTATTAAAAACTCAGCCACAGCTCTGCGGGGGGGGGAAAACAGCTGCTGTTGGGCTCTGTGTATGTGTCTGTGTGTGTGTGTATGAGAGAGAGAGAGAGTTCTCTTTAAACACTCCCCTGCTGTTCCCATCCCATCTGTAAACCATGAATTGTGTGACAGCAGGGACAGAAATTGCAAATGGGAGCAGCTACTGCGAGGCTCACCAAAAGGACCCAAACCTTTGAAGTTCTACTCAATGTAGTCCTATGGCAGCTGGCCATTCAATGAGTCTGCTGGAGCCATGCCATGTGTTTCTCCTGGATGGCCTCGAACTGCCTCCCCTTTGCCTTCTCTCCTCACTCACCCAGGGAAAAAAAGTCATCCAATTATCATTGGTTTCTTCAGAGATGGACAAGAGAGCCCACTCCTACCTCCCCCCAACCTCCTGCTCGATGCAAAACCAAAACTTTAACCCTTCCCTACCTCCTGTTTGGAACTTCCCTGCTGTTCACCCGGTCTGGATGATGGCCCCACAAAGTCTTTCATGCAGTGAAAAAAAGTAAGCCAGCACACTCAGACACAGACAGACTCAAGTCTGCATGGGGGCTCATTTCCGAGTCAAGTGGCCTCGGACTTGAGTCTGTGCCAGAGTCATTAATACGCTTGACTCAAGTGTACACAAGCCAGCAAAAATCATGTGTTTTTGCAACTCGGACTCAGGTCACCTGACTCAAGTTCCCATTCCTGCCCTTTACTTGTGTAGCTCTCCCCTACGTGGCAGTAAATGGAGAATCTTTGCTAGAATTCACGTTGGTTATTTTAGGTTAGGGTATAAAGAGTGACCATGGGAAACCTAACTCCAGTTTAACTTATATGAAGGAATAGTGTGCTGAGTTGTGGGAAGGGCTGGTAAGAGGAACGAGGTGTGTGCTGAATTCAATTGGAAGAAGATATCATCCTTGGGGAGGATTCCCCTGAACATCATTCAGAAAAGAGAATTTAGTATCATTATGCTGTTAAGATGGGGTGAGATAGAGGTACTCTTCTCCCCCTTCTGCTGCTGAAGCATTGAGAGCTAAGTCAAGGTGATGCAGGAAGCAGGTATCAAGATTTAGCATCTAGGTACCATCTAATGATCACCATCTCTCTCCCCCCCCCATTCCATCAAGCACTATTGTGGGTCTTCAGATTTCTCTTTGGGAAGTCATATAGCCAATTGTAAAATGATCACCATGCAATGAGGGACAATCCCAAGAGCATCTTGAGACTCCTTTCCTCCTCCCCTCATATCTGATACATTTAATCAAAGATGGATTTGCTCTCATCAGTGATGCTAGATATGGAACAAAGCCCTTTGAATGGTTTAAAAAAAATAGAAGGATCCAGTAGACAAGATTAATGAAGTCAAGGGGCTAAACTGTCTTGTGCAAAAACTAACAGTTTTGAATAAAAGATGTATGGGAAAGCAGGATGGAGTGACTCAGTTACTCCTAAAGGAGCCTTGCTCTAACTCAGCATTCCTCATCGTTTGTCCCCTGATGTACCACGTCGCTTGGTCCACCTATTGGAAGTACCACCAGAAGTAACTAGTGATAACGTCATTGCCAGTCATTTCTGGGTTGGAAGGTCATATATGATGTGACAAACACTATAAGAAGCTCAGGGTGGACAGGAGGGCTTTTTTGAGCATGGAAAAAGCATGCTTTGGAGCTCTACCTGCCAAGCCAAGCCTCCTACCACTATTTGTTGCCTCCTATCTCTGGTTTTGCTGTTGGGTGGCAGGTGCCCCACCGTCTCACAAGTACCACCAGACACCTCCTCAGGTATCACCAATGGTATCTGTACCACTGGTGGAGAAACACTGCTCTAACTCATACATGTTACTATTACTAACCTTGATTGTTTTTAGTCTAGACCTGCTTCAGTGGAACGGTTCCAGTGCATGCTGCTTAAGATTGCAGACCTAATCTTCATTCATGTATTGTTGTCAACACAATGGCTATGTAGTGCCTCAGGCAGTGCTGAGTTGTGGACTAACAGTGGGAGATAATAACTTTCAAGCTT